>NW_027463851.1:96128-139536 GCF_050947455.1 Rhinoderma darwinii
GCAGCCTTTATTAAATGATGTGATCCCTGGAGTTGTCCTTTAAATATCCAGCTGACTAGTCAAGTAGCCAATCAGATGCTCAGAATACTCACATGGCATCTGTAAACAGTGCTGGAGGATGGACAACAAATAGGGATAGCCGTCCGTGTGCTTCAGCCTCTTCTTTATCAACTCAAACATGTCCGTCGCGCTTTTGGTGTCAATGTGAACCTGTGGAAAGAACGAGCCTTGGATCATACAACTGCTGAGAGGTAAACCGGACATATCGATCACGTGATCAGACTTATTCCTGGGCGCGGATCAATAAAAGCATAAAAAAACTGAATGCAAACTGCCGTTTGACAAAAAAAAAGAAAAAAAAAAAAAGAAGAAGAAGCCACGCCCACTTAGATCACATGACTACTAAGTGGTGATACCCATGAACACATTTCTTTTGGCAATTTATTGTAATTAATCGTCACCTTGTATTCATTCTATTGACCTTGTCTGTAACAATTTAAAGTGATAGTCCACTTTCACTTAAAGGAATTATTCATGTTCACTTAAAGGGATTGTCCATTTTCATGTAGGCCTATGGGTCATTTTTACTCAACCCTTCCACTTTTTTTTTTTTTAGCTTCCTTGCATGATAATTACCTGGAAAAGTATAGACATAGTTGCTTATCGGCTTTCCCAGTGCTTATAAAACAGATTCCCCTCACTGTATCTAACTGTATCTAACTGTATCCATTGTAGAGAGTGCAGTAGTACTGGGTCATATCCAAGGAAAACTCAGATATTAATCTATGGCATCACTGAGAAGTTGCAGTTATAGCCGAGCCATGATGATGCCCGAGGTGCCCGCTACAGAGAAGAGCAGCGCTATCAATGGCAAGGGATGGTCCGAAAGGTCAAATATTGGCAGCAAGCATCTGATACGTTATCTTGGCAGACCCGACTGATTCTGCATAAATTTCTATATGTAACTGCAATGAATACAGTAAAAATTGCAGGAGTCCCTTACAGGTCAGTGTAATAAAGTTGGCTGCGGATGGAGAACAATCCCTTTAAGGTACAAATACATCTGGAGACCAGTTGTAGGTAAAGCATACTTGCCAACAGTCCCAAATTTTCCAGGACTGTCCCGAATTTACATAGACAGTCCCGGCAAATTACTGTACCGGGACTTGTCCTGGCTACTGCTACTTTCAATTGTATCTGCATGCTCAGGACGTAGATACAATTGAATACTATGGCAGAGCAGGAAACTATCCGCTTCATGCTCTGCCATTCACTCCTCCTGGAGCGCCGAAATCCTCGGTCAAAGTGTTGCCGATGCCCTAGCCGGGGATTTCACTCATAGACAAAGCCCCTGACTTCACTGTCCATATATGGAAAGCGATGTCCAGAGCTGAGCTGGAGTCCCAGGCAGAGTGCTAGAAGTGACTCTGCTCCGGGACTCCGGCTGGGGAAGCCCCTGACATCACTGTCCATATAGCAGCGCTCTGTCCGGGACTCCTGCTCTGGGGTTGTCCCTGACATCACATTCCAGTCCAGGAGGATCCCCTGAGGTCACTGTCAATGGACAGTGACGTCAGGGGCTCCTCCAGCAGAGGAATCCCCGGCCAAAGTGTGGTATCTACAGGTGGGCTGTGTGGCATCATCTACAGGGGGGACTGTGTGGCATCATCTACAGGAGGGCTGTGTGGCACCATATACAAGGGGGCTGTGTGGCATCAAGTACAGGGGGGCTGTGTGGCATCAAGTACAGGGGGGCTGTGTGGCATCATCTATGTGGGGCTATATTGCATCATCTACAGGGGGGCTGTGTGGCACCATCTACAGGGGGCTGTGTGGCACCATCTACAGGGGGCTGTGTGGCACCATCTACAGGGGGCTGTGTGGCACCATCTACAGGGGGCTGTGTGGCACCATCTACAGGTGGGGCTGTGTGGCTCTATCTAAAGGGGGGCTGTGTGGCAACATCTACAGGGGCCTCTGTGTGGCACTATCTACAGGGGGCTGTGTGGCACTATCTACAGAGGGCACTGTGCTATTATCTACAGAGGGCATTGTGGCATTATCTAAAAAAAGAGATGTGTGCCACAATCTACAGAGGGCACTGTGGCACTTTCTACAGGAGGGCCATGTGGCACTATCTACAGGGGGCACTGTGGCATTATCTACAGGGAGCAGTGCGTGGCAATACCTACAAGGAGCAGTGTGTGGCATTATCTACAGGGACCAGTGAGTGGCACTATCTACTGGGGGCAGTGTGGGGCACTATCTAAAAGGGGCACTGAGTGTGGCACTATCTATGCTGGTTTTTACGCTGCCAATAGTGGTCAGCACATATCGCTCAGCCCTAGTGATAAAGTGAAACACCACCTGCCTGTAAACAACCAGATAACCAGAGAGGGACACCGGCCACCATAGTAATTGTCAGCCAAACTAGTGCAGAACTTTTTGTTTGTTTATTTATATGCAGAAATTCTGGAAAGCCACGCCCCACCAGGTAAGCCACGCCTCCATAAGCCACACCCACCAAAGAAGCCACACCCTAAGTGTCCCTGGACATTTTTTAAAAATGTTGCCAACTATGGGTAAACTAGTTATAGAAATGAATATATACAGTATACTAAGACACTACAATGAATAATAGTTAAAAAGTAATGACCGGGAGTTAAGTGGAGGCAGCCATGAATCCCAGAATCTGCAACATCTCAGCTTGCTGTCAATGAATGAGAACATTCTTGTTTACATTCAGAGGCAGTAAACCCCATAGTCCTGTTCTCATACAATTGTATCAGTCTAGACAATGCTCTGCAGCTAAATCCACTAATCTCTGCACAAATCTCTCAGGTAGTTTGCTACAATGTATCAGTCTGAAGTCCAGGCTCACAGAGCATTGCAAAGAGCGGAATCTGCACTGAAAAATTGTGACAATTCTGCCTGGTCTGAACATTTACTTATATAGCCCCCCCAAAATACGACTACTCATTGTACATTGCCCCCATAAATGGAAAAAGCGCAGGTGGCGACCAGCGATGCACAGAACACCACGTATCCGACCTGCAGCCTCTCCTATTGTCTAAGCAAATAAACCAATTAGTGGAGAACCAGCCGTGGCTAGAATAAAATAATTGGAAACATGTTGCATATTAATCTTAATTATTTTCAGGAGACTTCGTTAATTCATTACATTCCTGGTTAATGTAGAACAGACGACGTCTAATGAGGGCGGCGCGGAGTCTGATGGAGCCGCTCATCTCGCTTCACACTATACGATAAAACCAGCGTTATATTACGAGGACACAGCAACAGGATGAGGGAAGATACGCCAGACGAGACCGGGCAAAGCACCAGCCATAGATATATATATAGACCGATCAGCCATAACATTACAACCAGTGACGGGAGACGGGAATAACATTGATGAGCGGGTCACCATGGCGCCTGACCGGGGGGGGGGGGATATTCCGCAGCAATCAGTGATCAGTCAGGTCTTGAAGTTGACGTTGGAAGCAGAAAAAATGGACAAGAGTAAAACTCTGAGCGACTGTGACAAGCGCCAAATTGTGATGGATAGACGACGGGGTCAGAGCATCTCAAGAACAGAATCTTGTGGGGTGTTCCCGCTCTTGTGGGGTGTTCCCGGGTCTTGTGGGGTGTTCCCAGGTCTAGTGGGGTGTTCCCGCTCTTGTGGGGTGTTCCCAGACTAGTGGGGTGTTCCCGGACTAGTGGGGTGTTCCCGGACTAGTGGGGTGTTCCCGAGTCTAGTGGGGTGTTACCGAGTCTAGTGGGGTGTTACCGAGTCTAGTGGGGTGTTCCCGAGTCTAGTGGGGTGTTCCCGAGTCTAGTGGGGTGTTCCCAGTATGCAGTAGTTAGTACCAACCAAAAGTGCTGCAAGGAAGGACAACCGGTGACCGGCGACAGGGTATAGAGCCTCATTGATGTGCGGGGGAGGGAAGGCTAGACCGCCTGGTCTGATCCCACATACGAGCTCTAGTAGCACAAATTACAGATAAAGTTTCTGCTGGCCATGATAGAAAGGTGTCAGAACACGCAGAGCATCGCAGCTTGCTGTATATGGGGCTGTGTAGCGGCAGATCGGTCAGAGCGCCCATGCCGACCCCCGTCCACCGCCGAAAGCGTCTACAATGGAAATGTGAGATTCTGAACCGGAAGAATGGAAGAAGACGCCTGGTCTGATGAATCACGCGTTACATCATGTGGACGGCCGGGTGCAGGTGCGGCACTTACCTGGAGAAGAGATGGCACCAGGATGCATTATGGGAAGAATACAAGCCGGTGGGGGCAGGGTGGACCCCCCTTCATGGAAGCAGTATTCACTAAGGGCAGTGCCCTCTGTCAGCAGGATAACGCCCCCGCCACACTGCAGGATAATGCCCCCGCCACACTGCAGGATAAAGCCCCCGCCACACTGCAGGATAATGCCCCCGCCACACTGCAGGATAATGCCCCCGCCACACTGCAGGATAACGCCCCCGCCACACTGCAGGATAATGCCCCCGCCACACTGCAGGATAAAGCCCCCGCCACACTGCAGGATAATGCCCCCGCCACACTGCAGGATAACGCCCCCGCCACACTGCAGGATAATGCCCCCGCCACACTGCAGGATAAAGCCCCCGCCACACTGCAGGATAACGCCCCCGCCACACTGCAGGATAAAGCCCCCGCCACACTGCTGACGTCTTGTGCCAGAGACCAGAGGAACCTAAACACGTCTCGTGGAGTCCAGGCCTCAGAGGTGTACGGGGGCACGAGGGCGACTACACCATATTAGGCCGGTGGTGTTAATGTTATGGCTGATCGGTGTATATATATATATATGAATGTGAGTGAAGATAAAAAATCTCCCTCACCAACTTGTGATTCGTTCTGAGACAATTAGAGATTTGTTGCAGTAATTTCTGTGATGTCTGAATCCGAGGCTTCCAGAAATCTACGCAGATTCTGTAGGAACAACCCCATTCATATGGATTTTTAAGTCTCAGAAATTTCTGAAACCAATCTGCTGAGTGTGAACAGTCCCTATTTGATACCAGTATTATCCTGTACTGTATGGAGCTCATGATCCACAGCACCAAGTTTCAAACTCCATTGACCTTCTATCTATCTATCTATCTTTCTATCTATCTATCTCATATCTATCTATCTATCTATCTATCTCATATCTATCTATCTATCTATCTATCTATCTATCTATCTATCTATCTATCTATCTATCTATCTCATATCTATCTATCTCATATCTATCTATCTATCTATCTATCTATCTATCTATCTATCTATCTATCTATCTATCTATCTATCTATCTCATATCTATCTATCTCATATCTATCTATCTCATATCTATCTATCTCATATCTATCTATCTCTCTATCTATCTATCTCATATCTATCTCATATCTATCTATCTATCTATCTAATATCTATCTTTCTATCTATCTATCTCATATCTATCTATCTATCTAATATCTATCTATCTATCTATCTATCTCATATCTATCTATCTATCTCATATCTATCTATCTATCTCATATCTATCTATCTATCTATCTATCTATCTATCTATCTATCTATCTATCTATCTATCTATCTATCTCATATCTATCTATCTATCTATCTCATATCTATCTATCTCTCTATCTATCTATCTCATATCTATCTCATATCTATCTATCTCATATCTATCTATCTCATATCTATCTATCTCATATCTATCTATCTCATATCTATCTATCTCATATCTATCTATCTCATATCTATCTATCTATCTATCTCATATCTATCTATCTATCTCATATCTATCTATCTATCTATCTCATATCTATCTATCTATCTATCTCATATCTATCTATCTATCTCATATCTATCTATCTATCTATCTATCTATCTATCTATCTATCTATCTATCTATCTATCTATCTATCTATCTATCTCATATCTATCTATCTATCTATCTATCTCATATCTATCTATCTCATATCTATCTATCAATCTATCTATCTATCTATCTCATATCTATCTATCTCATATCTATCTATCTCATATCTATCTATCTATCTATCTATCTATCTATCTCATATCTATCTATCTATCTATCTATCTCATATCTATCTATCTATCTCATATCTATCTATCTATCTCATATCTATCTATCTATCTATCTATCTATCTATCTATCTATCTATCTATCTATCTATCTATCTATCTATCTCATATCTATCTATCTATCTATCTATCTATCTCATATCTATCTATCTATCTATCTATCTATCTATGTCTATCTATCTATCTATCTATCTATCTATGTCTATCTATCTATCTAATATCTATCTAATATCTATCTATCTATCTCATATCTATCTATCTCATATCTATCTAATATCTATCTATCTATCTATCTAATATCTATCTATCTATCTATCTATCTATCTATCTATCTATCTATCTCATATCTATCTCATATCTATCTCATATCTATCTCATATCTATCTATCTCATATCTATCTATCTATCTATCTATCTATCTCATATCTATCTCATATCTATCTCATATCTATCTCATATCTATCTCATATCTATCTCATATCTATCTCATATCTATCTCATATCTATCTCATATCTATCTCTCTATCTCATATCTATCTATCTATCTATCTATCTATCTATCTATCTATCTATCTATCTATCTATCTATCTATCTATCTATCTATCTATCTATCTATCTATCTCTCATATCTATCTATCTATCTATCTATCTATCTATCTATCTATCTATCTATCTATCTATCTATCTATCTATCTATCTATCTATCTATCTATCTATCTATCTATCTCTCATATCTATCTATCTATCTATCTATCTCTCATATCTATCTATCTATCTATCTATCTATCTATCTATCTATCTATCTATCTATCTCATATCTATCTATCTCATATCTATCTATCTCATATCTATCTATCTCATATCTATCTATCTCATATCTATCTATCTCATATCTATCTATCTATCTCATATCTATCTCATATCTATCTCATATCTATCTCATATCTATCTCATATCTATCTCATATCTATCTCATATCTATCTATCTATCTCATATCTATCTATCTATCTATCTATCTATCTCATATCTATCTATCTCATATCTATCTATCTCATATCTATCTATCTATCTCATATCTATCTATCTATCTCATATCTATCTATCTATCTCATATCTATCTATCTATCTATCTCTCATATCTATCTATCTATCTCATATCTATCTATCTATCTATCTCATATCTATCTATCTCATATCTATCTATCTATCTATCTATCTATCTATCTATCTATCTATCTATCTATCTCTCATATCTATCTATCTATCTATCTATCTATCTCATATCTATCTCATATCTATCTCATATCTATCTCATATCTATCTCATATCTATCTCATATCTATCTCATATCTATCTATCTATCTCATATCTATCTCATATCTATCTCATATCTATCTATCAATTCAATTCAATTCAATTCAAAGAAGCTTTATTGGCAGGACCAAATACATATTAGCATTGCCAAAGCAAGTAAGAAGTAAGGGAATGAGGGATAGGGACTGAGGGATTGGGGGATAGGGACATATCTAGGGTTGGGGTTATACAAGTCCATGGCATATCATGTCTCTCTCAGTTTATGGCATGCAGTGACATATTGTGCCGCTGTGCCCACTGTGGTTTCCTCTTCACCCAGCAGGATGTAGAGTTTCTCTTGCTCTTCCATGGAGCTGAAGTCCGGTAAGAGATCAGAGAGTCTCCTGAAGTGAGTGTCCCTCACTGCTGAGTATTTGGAGCAGTGTAGCAGGAAGTGGGCCTCATCCTCCACGGCCTCCTGGTCGCACTGTTGGCACAGTCGGCTCTCCCTGGGCTTGTAGGTCTGTCTGTGGCGCCCGGATTCGATGAGCAGGTTCTCATATCTATCTATCTATCTCATATCTATCTATCTATCTCATATCTATCTATCTATCTATCTATCTATCTATCTATCTATCTATCTATCTATCTATCTATCTCATATCTATCTATCTCTCATATATATCTATCTATCTATCTATCTATCTCATATCTATCTCATATCTATCTCATATCTATCTCATATCTATCTCATATCTATCTCATATCTATCTCATATCTATCTCATATCTATCTATCTATCTATCTATCTATCTATCTATCTATCTATCTATCTATCTATCTATCTATCTCATATCTATCTATCTATCTCATATCTATCTATCTATCTATCTATCTCATATCTATCTATCTCATATCTATCTATCTATCTATCTATCTATCTATCTATCTATCTATCTATCTATCTCTCTCTCTCTATCTCATATCTATCTATCTCATATCTATCTATCTATCTATCTATCTATCTATCTATCTATCTATCTATCTATCTATCTATCTATCTCATATCTATCTATCTCATATCTATCTATCTATCTCATATCTATCTATCTATCTATCTCATATCTATCTATCTATCTATCTCATATCTATCTATCTCATATCTATCTATCTCATATCTATCTCATATCTATCTCATATCTATCTCATATCTATCTCATATCTATCTCATATCTATCTCATATCTATCTATCTATCTATCTATCTATCTATCTATCTATCTATCTATCTATCTATCTATCTATCTATCTATCTATCTATCTATCTATCTATCTATCCATCCATCCATCACCCAAAGTAGGTATCAGGGTATAAAGTTAGAGTGATATCTGTGGGGACTCATCTCCAGGGGAACGGATAATAATAAATCTACCAACTCCATTTACTCACCGTGTCAAACCTCTTGGCAAGCTCCACCTCATCTTCATTCCTCACCATCTCAAAGAAGTCCAGATGCCTGGAACAGGTTACAGAGGGTTAATCCACCAAAGCATTGTATTCACATTACAGCAATATTGGAAACATAATATTACAAGAATTATTCCTGATTGTTCTGATTGTCGCCAAAATCATATCGAACAACCACCGGCGGAATATAGACGACCCTACCAAAAATAATGGCAAGTAAAAACATGGTCCGCCATGTCATGAAGAGGAAAGAAGAAAAAGGAAGTCAAGAAAAAGAAGGAAAGGGAAAGTGGAAGAGAAGGAAAAAAAGGAAAAAAGTAAAGGAGGAGAAAGAAAGAAAGCGGAAGGAAGAGTGAAAGGAAGGGAGATGGGAAGAAAGAAAGCGAGATAGAAAGGAAGGAAGGAAGGAAGGGAGAAAGAAAGGGAGAAAGTGAGGGAGGTTCAGATAGAAGGTGGAAGGGAGGCAGGAAGGAAGGAAAAACAGAAAGGAGGGAACAAAAAAAGGTATTGGATGAGGGAAGGGAAAAAACAGAAGGAATGGAGAGATGGAGGAAGGGAGAGAGAGAGAAGAAGGAAGAAAGAAAGGGAGGGAGGAAGGAAAGAAGGAAAAAAGGGAGAAAGGGAGGGAGAAAAGAAGAAAGAAAGGAAGGAAGAGAGAAAGAACGGGGGATAGGAGGAAATGAAGGGAGATAGAAAGAAAGGAAGGGAGATAGGAAGGAAGTAAGGGAGGGAGAAAGAAAGGGAGGTTCGGAAGGAAAGAAGGTAGAAGAAAGGAAGGAGAGAAGGTAGTGAGGGAGGAAAGGAGGGAGGCAGGAAGGAAAAACGGAAAGGAGGGAAGGAAAGAAGGTATTGGATGAGGGAAGGGAAAAGAACAGAAGGAAGGGAGAAAATAAGTAAAGTGAAATAAAAGAAAAGGACAAGAGGGAATGAAGAAAAAGGGGGGAGGACGTGGAGTGGCCGTGCTTGGTTTTCCTGTACCTATCCAGGGTGGCGTTTTCATGTTGTCTCAGCTTGTCAATAACTGGCTGGATCCCCAACATCAGGAACTCATATCTGAGGTGCAACCGGAACTCCAGATTATCCTTCAAAAGAAAAAGGGAGAAATGTTAATTCTAGAAAAAACAGACAAACAAAGCGGCGGCAGCACATCTCTACATCACACGCATCGTATCCTGAGTAATACCCAGTGTATGACATCACACGCATCGTATCCTGAGTAATACCCAGTGTATGACATCACACGCATCGTATCCTGAGTATTACACAGTGTATGACATCACACGCATCGTATCCTGAGTAATACACAGTGTATGACATCACACGCATCGTATCCTGAGTAATACAGAGTGTATGACATCACACGCATCGTATCCTGAGTATTACACAGTGTATGACATCACACGCATCGTATCCTGAGTATTACACAGTGTATGACATCACACGCATCGTATCCTGAGTAATACACAGTGTATGACATCACACGCATCGTATCCTGAGTAATACCCAGTGTATGACATCACACGCATCGTATCCTGAGTAATACCCAGTGTATGACATCACACGCATCGTATCCTGAGTAATACCCAGTGTATGACATCACACGCATCGTATCCTGAGTATTACACAGTGTATGACATCACACGCATCGTATCCTGAGTAATACACAGTGTATGACATCACACGCATCGTATCCTGAGTAATACACAGTGTATGACATCACACGCATCGTATCCTGAGTAATACACAGTGTATGACATCACACGCATCGTATCCTGAGTAATACAGAGTGTATGACATCACACGCATCGTATCCTGAGTATTACACAGTGTATGACATCACACGCATCGTATCCTGAGTATTACACAGTGTATGACATCACACGCATCGTATCCTGAGTAATACACAGTGTATGACATCACACGCATCGTATCCTGAGTAATACCCAGTGTATGACATCACACGCATCGTATCCTGAGTAATACCCAGTGTATGACATCACACGCATCGTATCCTGAGTAATACAGTGTATGACATCACACGCATCGTATCCTGAGTAATACACAGTGTATGACATCACACGCATCGTATCCTGAGTAATACCCAGTGTATGACATCACACGCATCGTATCCTGAATAATACCCAGTGTATGACATCACACGCATCGTATCCTGAGTAATACAGTGTATGACATCACACGCATCGTATCCTGAGTAATACACAGTGTATGACATCACACGCATCGTATCCTGAGTAATACCCAGTGTATGACATCACACGCATCGTATCCTGAGTAATACACAGTGTATGACATCACACGCATCGTATCCTGAGTAATACCCAGTGTATGACATCACACGCATCGTATCCTGAGTAATACCCAGTGTATGACATCACACGCATCGTATCCTGAGTAATACACAGTGTATGACATCACACGCATCGTATCCTGAGTAATACACAGTGTATGACATCACACGCATCGTATCCTGAGTAATACACAGTGTATGACATCACACGCATCGTATCCTGAGTAATACAGAGTGTATGACATCACACGCATCGTATCCTGAGTAATACAGAGTGTATGACATCACACGCATCGTATCCTGAGTAATACCCTGTGTATGATATTCCTGTGGATATCTGTCATCTAGAGCAATGCTCTGCAGCCCGGGCCCGAGCTCTGCATCATCATAGGTGTCCCTGACGTGACTACACCGACCCCATCTTACCGCTGCTCGTCAGGGGACATTATTTCTATGATACGTTCTCCTGGCACGAGATGTCCGCACTCATACCGACTAGAGCGCGGTTTACAGCCCATTCATCAGCCTCATGTCTACCGTACATGTCACCACCTCATCGCATATAACGTCACCGACATGTCAAGCTGATTGACCACAAATCCTTTGCTTTATTCCCGAGCACCGAGTACATTGGATCGGAATACAATTCACAGACCGCGCAAGAAGCTAAAATGATGAATACAGTCAGGGTTTAATATAAACAGCTGATCCTTCATGTTCAGTAGCTTCATGTGCTATACTCCACTCACATCCAGAGCTGCATTCACAATTCTTATACTCCAGTCACATCCAGAGCTGCATTCACAATTCTTCATAGTCAAAGTTTTTTTACTGGTTTTAATACAAACCGGTACAAACACATTTTAGGGAACATGTGTCCCCACAATAGAGAGAACGTGACAGATGAGGGCACAGCCGAAACATGAGGGTGAACATCACATCCTATAGAAAGCGCAAAATACTACAGCAGTCTGAGGAAGCGTAAGAGAAAGGAGCATTGCTTAAGAAAGAAAATAAAAATACAACAGTTCAGCTTCTCATACGTCCTAAAATGCAATGGCAAAAGTGGGCGAGCGCAATCACAGGAAGCCGATGACCACGTAAGACAGACACAAGGAGGGAAGGAGGAGAAGATAGAATGGGAAACAAACAAGGGCAAAGAAGAGACAGGGGGGGGGGGGGTTCATGGTGAACCTGGACTCCGGTTCTGGATTATCTAAGTAGAGAGCGTTTGTAAATGGGCAATGGCATAGGGAACATGAATAGAAGGGCCTCCCCGGGTGAGCTAGGGACCGAGACCCCAGCCACATCTAATTTAATTTGGAGAACCGCCTCCCAGAAACTCCACAAGGAGGGACAACTCCACCATTTATGAGACATGTTTCCCCCTGTCGCCCCACAGCGCCAGCACGTGTAGGGTACCATTTATGCAGGGCAGTGGGCACCCGATACCATCTAGAAATAATTTTATAGCTAGTTTCGCATTCACAATTCTTATACTCCAGTCATATCAAGAGCTGAATTCACAATTCTTTTACTAGAAAAACCTTCAGAGCTGCATTTATAATACCGCGGTCTGCCATGCTCAGCTATAAATAATGAAAGGTGGGTGCATTGCATTATAGGAGAGGTATTTATATTCTACATGAGACTGTTGTCAAATACATGAAGTTAACACTACATGCAGATATTTATAAGAAGAATTTACAGGACTGTGGAAGAATTTTTACTGCAGCTTTTGATATGACTGGAGAATATGACATGGTTTAAAGCATACAGTATATTCATCATTGAACACCATGTTACCATGTGTATATTCATATAATCTACATAAGATGTTAAATCACTTTGTAAATTACAATAATTATCTTACTGATCCTGAGTAAAATCCAGTATTATACTCCAGAGCTGCACTCACTATTCTGCTGGTGGAGTCACTGTATACATACATTACATTACTTATCTTGTACTGATCCTGAGTTACATCCAGTATTATACTCCAGAGCTGCACTCACAATTCTGCTGGTGGAGTCACTGTGTACATACATTACATTACTTATCTTGTACTGATCCTGAGTTACATCCAGTATTATACTCCAGAGCTGCACTCACTATTCTGCTGGTGGAGTCACTATATACATACATTATATTACTTATCCTGTACTGATCCTGAGTTACTTCCTGTATTATACTCCAGAGCTGCACTCACTATTCTGCTGGTGGAGTCACTGTGTACATACATTACATTACTTATCCTGTACTGATCCTGAGTTATATCCTGTATTATACTCCAGAGCTGTACACACTATTCTGCTGGTGGAGTCACTGTGTACATACATTACATTACTTATCCTGTACTGATCCTGAGTTACATCCTGTATTATACTCCAGAGCTGCACTCACTATTCTGCTGGTGGAGTCACTGTGTACATACATTACATTACTTATCCAGTACTGATCCTGAGTTACATGCTGTATTATACTCCAGAGCTGCACTCACTATTCTGCTGGTGGAGTCACTGTGTACATAGATTACATTATATATCCTGTACTGATCCTGAGTTACATCCTGTATTATACTCCAGAGCTGCACTCACTATTCTGCTAGTGGAGTCACTGTCTACATATATTACATTACTTATCCTGTACTGATCCTGCGTTACATCCTGCATTATACTCCAGAGCTGCACTCACTATTCTGCTGGTGGAGTCACTGTGTACTTACATTGCTTATCCTGTACTGATCCTGAGTTACATCCTGTATTATACTCCAGAGCTGATCTCACTATTCTGCTGGTGGAGTCACTGTGTACATACATTACATTACTTATCCTGTACTGATCCTGAGTTACATCCTGTATTATACTCCAGAGCTGCACTCACTATTCTGCTGGTGGAGTCACTGTGCACATACATTACATTACTTATCCTGTACTGATCCTGAGTTACATCCTGTATTATACTCCAGAGCTGCACTCACTATTCTGCTGGTGGAGTCACTGTGTACATACATTACTTATCCTGTACTGATCCTGAGTTACATCCTGTATTATACTCCACAGCTGCACTCACTATTCTGCTGGTGGAGTCACTGTGTACATACATTACATTACTTATCCTGTACTGATCCTGAGTTACATCCTGTATTATACTCCAGAGCTGCAGTCACTATTCTGCTGGTGGAGTCACTGTGTACATACATTACATTACTTATCCTGTACTGATCCTGAGTTACATCCTGTATTATACTCCAGAGCTGCACTCACTATTCTGCTGGTGGAGTCACTGTGTACATATATTACATTACTTATCCTGTACTGATCCTGAGTTACATCCTGTATTATACTCCAGAGCTGCACTCACAATTCTGCTAGCTTTAATTGGAAACAGTTAACAAGCTTGTAGACATTAACCCCCCTAACAAATCAGCTAAGTTCCTAATATGCAGCACTCTATGTAACGTTGCATTCTGCATTTTTCTATAATGGATTAGAGAGGGGCCCTATAACAAATGTCAAACTGGTCCCCCATTATGGTGCCAGATTTTATATACCATCCAGAACAGAATGGCCCGGTGTATGTTGTCCCCTCCTTACCCTTTACTTGACCGTTAGGAAAATTCCCCATCCACTTATTTGCTAACAATGCTCTGGAGAGAGGAGTCCTGCACAGGTTCTTGCCGCCCATTAGCAAAGGGCATTGGACCAACCAGATCCGGGCCCACTCTATCCCAGGTCGCCGTAGCTGCTGCATGGTCTGCCTCTGTGGTAGAGTTTCTGATTGAAAGACTAAACTTCCCATTAAATCATTTACCAGTGCAATTACTGCACAGATCCTGAACAAGCAGAGACATGTGGCTCCGTAGCTTTAAAATTCTGAATGCAGCTTTGGATGTGACTGGAGCACAAAATATGATTAGAGTAATGAGCAGTACAAGACGATTAAAATTGTGAAAAAAAATGATGTTGAAACATTCATGAGATACTTTAGCGCATCCACCACATTCTCTACAAACTGCAGCGGCCCCTTCTCCGCCGTACGTGGGTCGCGGATTTTCTTATTGACTTTAATGGAGGATAACCGCGGCTCAAGATGCGTGGCTCATCCACCTGTGTCCTCCATTGTTCTCCTCGCGGTGTTTACACCATCGTTTTTCTTTATTTCTTTTCTACGCGGAAGGAAAATTAATCCGGACAGAAATTTTCTTCATTTTTCATGGAAAATAAACAACTTCTGATTGTACGGAAACTCGGCAGAAAGAAATGAAGCTAAAAGAGCAGGAGGCGCAGCCATATATATATCAGAGTGTGAGGACCCTGCAAACAGCTCCTCATATCTCAGCTCCCCGGACCTCAGAGTGGTGGGGAGGGAGAGTGTCAGCGAGGTGGAAACAGTCAGTGCTGGTAAGATATAGATAGGGTCACGTGACCACTTCACCAAGTATCGAGAAATCCAGAGCTGCCAACACGAGGACACGTCGTTATGACGTCTCTGCGGTGACAATGACCAGGCCGGAGCGCCACCAGCTGCAGACCCCGGCCCACGTGAAGGTAAAGCGCCTTCTATATGTTTTCTGTCCTGCAGAGAGTAATCCCAGGATTTCCAAGTTCATGGCTTTTCCGCATGAGAACACCCAGAATTTCTCAGAAGCTTCTATGATGGAAAGTATCCGCCACATTTATGTCAAAATGCATTATCCATTTCCTGCCCTCTCAACTACAGAAAGCCGGAGAACACGATTATATCTATCTATCTATCTATCTAATATCTATCTATCTATCTCATATCTATCTATCTATCTCATATCTATCTATCTCATATCTATCTATCTCATATCTATCCCATATCTATCTATCTCATATCTATCTATCTCATATCTATCTATCTCATATCTATCTATCTCATATCTATCTATCTCATATCTATCTATCTCATATCTATCTATCTATCTCATATCTATCTATCTATCTCATATCTATCTATCTATCTATCTATCTATCTATCTATCTATCTATCTATCTCATATCTATCTCATATCTATCTCATATCTATCTCATATCTATCTATCTATCTATCTATCTCATATCTATCTATGTATCCATCTATCTATCTATCTATCTATCTATCTATCTATCTATCTATCTATCTCATATCTATCTATCTCATATCTATCTATCTATCTATCTCATATCTATCTATCTATCTCATATCTATCTATCTATCTCATATCTATCTATCTATCTCATATCTATCTATCTCATATCTATCTATCTATCTATCTCATATCTATCTATCTCATATCTATCTATCTATCTCATATCTATCTATCTATCTCATATCTATCTATCTATCTATCTCATATCTATCTATCTATCTATCTCATATCTATCTATCTATCTATCTCATATCTATCTATCTCATATCTATCTATCTCATATCTATCTATCTATCTCATATCTATCTATCTATCTCATATCTATCTATCTCATATCTATCTATCTCATATCTATCTATCTATCTATCTCATATCTATCTATCTATCTATCTCATATCTATCTATCTCATATCTATCTATCTCATATCTATCTATCTCATATCTATCTATCTATCTCATATCTATCTATCTATCTCATATCTATCTATCTCATATCTATCTATCTCATATCTATCTATCTCATATCTATCTATCTCATATCTATCTATCTATCTCATATCTATCTATCTATCTCATATCTATCTATCTATCTCATATCTATCTATCTATCTATCTATCTATCTATCTATCTATCTCTCATATCCATCTATCTCAGATCTATCTATCTCATATCCATCTATCTCAGATCTATCTATCTCATATCTATCTATCTCATATCTATCTATCTATCTATCTCATATCCATCTATCTCATATCTATCTATCTCATATCTATCTATCTCATATCTATCTATCTCATATCTATCTATCTCATATCTATCTATCTCATATCTATCTATCTCATATCTATCTATCTCATATCTATCTATCTATCTCATATCTATCTATCTCATATCTATCTATCTATCAATCTATCTATCTCATATCTATCTATCTATCTATCTATCTCATATCTATCTCATATCTATCTCATATCTATCTATCTATCTATCTATCTCATATCTATCTATGTATCTATCTATCTATCTCATATCTATCTATGTATCTATCTATCTATCTATCTCATATCTATCTATGTATCTATCTATCTATCTATCTATCTATCTCATATCTATCTATCTCATATCTATCTATCTATCTCATATCTATCTATCTCATATCTATCTCATATCTATCTATCTATCTCTCATATCTATCTATCTATCTATCTATCTATCTATCTATCTATCTATCTATCTATCTATCTCATATCTATCTCATATCTATCTCATATATATCTATCTATCTCTCATATCTATCTATCTATCTATCTATCTATCTATCTATCTATCTATCTATCTATCTATCTATCTATCTATCTATCTATCTCATATCTATCTATGTATTTATCTATCTATCTATCTATCTATCTATCTATCTATCTCATATCTATCTATCTCATATCTATCTATCTATCTCATATCTATCTATCTCATATCTATCTATCTCATATCTATCTATCTCATATCTATCTATCTCATATCTATCTATCTATCTCATATCTATCTATCTGTAATGGTGGGGGGGGGGTAGGGAAACGGACAAGTGAGCCCTAATCTACCCGCCACTCTGTCCCTGCCTACTTGCAACGACCCGCCCTAGACGACGGGGTACAACTGGGCGGCGGTCCCTGCGCTCAGTAAGTGCATGACAAACACGACAAACAAACAAGGGAACACAAGCAAGGGAAATGGGCAGTTGCTCGCGGAAACACCGTGAGCAACAGAGTAGTGAACGAGCCGAGTCAAGCCAGGAGAGTGCGAGGTACAAAGCGAAAAGCAGAAGAGTAGTCGGTAAGCCAGGGTCTGTATGGAGCAGGATCAAAAAGTAGCAGGAGCTGTAGCTGGGCCAGGAAACCTCAAGGAAAGAATTCACAAGCACAGATGGACAGGAAGAGCAGGCTTAAATAGACCGAGGGCGGGAGCTAGCTGAGTCTGGCCAGGTTGCGATAGGCTCTCCCACTCCTAAGCCTGCCAGCCTGAGTGGAGGAAGCTGGTGTCTGTCTCAGGGATGTACACTCAGGTGTTGACTGATTAATTCTGGGAGTTAACCCTGAAGCAGTGCCTGGCAGATCCTTTACAGTACCCCCCCTTTTATGAGGGGCCACCGGACCCTTTCTAAGTGGACCTGGCTTACTGGGGAAACGCAGGTGGAACCTCCTGACCAATACCCCAGCGTGAACATCCCGGGCGGGTACCCAAGTCCTCTCCTCGGGCCCGTATCCTCTCCAATGGACCAGGTACTGGAGGGAGCCTTGGACCATCTTGCTGTCCACGATCCTGGCCACCTCAAATTCCACCCCCTCAGGGGTGAGGACGGGAACAGGAGGTTTCCTCGAGGGGGCCAAGGACGGGGAGCAGCGTTTCAGGAGGGAGGCATGAAACACGTTGTGTATACGAAAAGACGGGGGTAACTCCAGCCGGAAAGAGACAGGACTGAGGACCTCAATGACCTTATACGGCCCAATAAACCGGGGAGCAAACTTTTTGGACGGAACCTTGAGACGCAAGTTCCTGGATGACAACCACACCAGATCCCCGACCACAAACAGGGGGTTAGCAGAACGTCTTCTATCGGCCTGAGCCTTCTGTATGCTCTGGGACGCCTCTAGGTTCTTCTGAACCTGGGCCCAGACTGTGCACAGATCCCGATGAACGACCTCCACCTCGGGATTGTTGGAACAACCAGGTGAAACGGAGGAGAACCGTGGATTAAACCCAAAATTACAGAAAAAGGGAGAGACCCCTGACGAGTTACTGACCCGGTTATTAAGGGAAAATTCGGCGAGGGGAATGAAAGAAACCCAATCAAATTGACAGTCAGAGACAAAACATCTTAAGTATTGTTCTAGAGACTGATTAGTCCTCTCCGTTTGGCCATTGGTTTCAGGATGGAAGGCAGAGGAGAAGGACAGATCAATCCCCAACTTATTACAGAAGGCTCTCCAAAACAATGAAACAAATTGTACCCCTCTGTCAGAAACAATATTGACGGGGACCCCATGGAGACGCAGGATGTGTTTGATAAACAAGGTAGCCAACGTCTTGGCGTTGGGTAGTTTCTTGAGGGGCACAAAGTGGCACATTTTACTGAAGCGGTCTACCACCACCCACACCACCGACTTGCCTTGGGATGGAGGCAAATCGGTGATAAAATCCATGGAGATATGTGTCCAAGGTCTCTGGGGAATGGGCAACGAACGCAGTAAGCCCGCTGGTCGGGACCTGGGAGTCTTGGACCTGGCACAAACCTCACAGGCGGCGACGTAGGCCTTAACGTCTTTAGGCAAACCAGGCCACCAATAATTTCTGGTAATGAGGTGTTTGGTACCCAGGATGCCTGGATGGCCAGATAGTGCGGAGTCGTGATTTTCCCTAAGTACCCTTAGCCGGAATTGCAGGGGAACAAACAGCTTGTTCTCAGGAAGGTTCCCAGGAGCTGAACCTTGATCAGCAGCAATTTCAGAGACTAAATCGGACTCGATAGAGGAAATGACTATACCTGGAGGCAAAATACAAACAGGATCTTCCTCCGAAGGAGGGCTGGCCATGAAGCTACGCGACAGTGCATCCGCCTTAATATTTTTAGACCCGGCCCTATAGGTAACCAAAAAATTGAATCTGGTAAAAAACAACGCCCATCGAGCTTGTCTCGGGTTTAGCCTCCGGGCAGATTCTAGGAAAACCAGATTCTTGTGGTCGGTAAGGACCGTTACCTGGTGCCTAGCCCCCTCCAGGAAGTGGCGCCACTCTTCAAATGCCCATTTAATGGCTAAAAGTTCGCGGTTGCCAATATCATAGTTACACTCCGTGGGCGAAAACTTCCTAGAAAAGTAAGCACAGGGGCGGAGATGGGTGAGGGAGCTGGTACCCTGGGACAAGACGGCCCCCACTCCCACCTCGGACGCGTCAACCTCCACAATAAATGGCTCCCTTTGGTTGGGCTGAACCAGCACGGGGGCCGAGATAAAGCACTTCTTGAGGGTCTCAAAAGCCTGGACGGCCTCAGGGGGCCAATGGAGGACATCAGCACCCTTGCGAGTGAGGTCCGTAAGAGGCTTAGCGACGACCGAGAAGTTAGCAATAAATCTCCTGTAATAGTTAGCGAACCCCAAAAAACACTGTAGCGCTTTCAGGGAGGCAGGTTGGACCCATTCAGCCACAGCCTGAACCTTGGCAGGGTCCATGCGGAATTCATGAGGAGTGAGGATTTGACCTAAAAATGGTATCTCCTGTACCCCAAATACACATTTTTCGATTTTGGCAAACAGTTTGTTTTCTCGAAGGACCTGGAGCACTTTCCTGACATGCTCTATGTGGGAGGACCAGTCCCTGGAAAACACCAATATGTCATCAAGGTACACTACAAGAAATATCCCCAGGTAATTTCTCAAAATCTCATTTATGAAGTTCTGGAAGACCGCAGGGGCATTGCACAACCCAAAGGGCATGACGAGGTATTCGAAATGGCCTTCGGGCGTGTTAAACGCAGTCTTCCACTCATCCCCCTCTTTGATGCGAATAAGGTTATACGCCCCCCGTAGATCCAATTTAGAGAACCATTGGGCCCCCTGAACCTGATTAAAGAGATCAGGAATCAAAGGAAGGGGATACTGGTTCCTTACCGTGACCTTATTCAGGCCACGGTAGTCAATGCATGGCCTAAGACCCCCATCCTTCTTCCCTACGAAGAAGAAGCCAGCACCTACCGGAGAAGAAGAGGGACGAATGTAACCCTTGGCCAGGGATTCCTGGATATACTCCCTCATGGCTTCACGTTCGGGACAGGAAAGGTTAAATATTCTACCCTTAGGAAGCTTAGCTCCTGGTACCAATTCGATAGCGCAATCGTATTCTCTATGAGGCGGTAATACTTCGGAGGCCTCTTTAGAGAAAACATCAGCGAAGTCCTGAACAAACTCGGGTAGCGTATTCACCTCCTTAGGGGGAGAAATAGAATTAACAGAAAAACATGACGTACAACATTCATTACCCCATTTGGTTAGCTCCCCAGTATTCCAGTCAAACGTGGGATTATGCAACTGCAACCAGGGAAGACCTAGAACCAAATCGTACGATAATCCCTGCATCAATAGTACAGAGCACTGCTCCAAATGCATGGAGCCAACAAGGAGTTCAAAAACAGGGGTATGCTGTGTAAAATAACCATTAGCAAGAGGAGTGGAGTCGATACCCACTACCGGAACAGGTTTAGGCAAATCAATCAGAGGCATAGCAAGAGACATAGCAAATTCCACAGACATGATATTAGTAGAGGACCCTGAATCCACGAAGGCACTGCCGGTAGCAGACCTACCACCAAACGAGACCTGAAAGGGAAGCAATATCTTAGTACGTTTCATATTTACGGGAAATACCTGTGCGCCCAAGTGACCTCCCCGATGATCACTTAGACGCGGGAGCTCTCTGGCAGCATTCTTACGCTTGGGACAGTTGTTTACTTGATGCTTGACATCCCCACAGTAGAAGCAGAGACCATTCTTCCTGCGGAATTCTCTACGTTGTTGAGGGGACACGGAGGCCCCGAGTTGCATAGGTATTTCTGAGTCTTTAGGGGACAAACGAAGCAACGGGACTTCGGGAGGCATCATGGGGGAGTCGGAGGAAAAAACACATAAACGTTCACGTTGTCGTTCCCTGAGACGTCGGTCAAGTCGTACCACTAAAGCCATAACCTGGTCTAGGGAGTCAGAAGAGGGATAGCTAACTAGCAGGTCTTTCAGGGCGTTCGACAGACCCAACCTAAACTGGCACCTTAAGGCAGGGTCATTCCACCGAGAAGCTACGCACCACTTCCGAAAGTCAGAGCAATACTCCTCAACAGGTCTCTTACCCTGACGTAAGGTCACCAGCTGACTCTCGGCAAAGGCAGTTCTGTCAGTCTCGTCATAAATAAGTCCGAGGGCAGAAAAGAAACAATCAACGGAGGAAAGTTCAGGGGCGCCAGGAGCCAAGGAGAAGGCCCACTCTTGGGGCCCTTCCTGGAGCCGGGACATAATTATACCCACCCGCTGGCTCTCAGAACCTGAGGAGTGAGGCTTTAAGCGAAAGTAAAGCTTACAACTCTCCCGAAAGGAGAGAAAAGCCCTCCGGTCACCTGAGAACCGGTCGGGCAACTTGAGGTGGGGTTCAAGGGGTGCGGTGAGGGGAACTACCAAGGTAGCATCAGGCTGGTTGACCCTCTGAGCCAGGGCCTGGACCTGTAGGGAGAGACCCTGCATTTGCTGAGCCAGGGTTTCACGGGGTTCCATAATGGTGTCAGGGACCAGGGTAGACTAGGTATAGGGCTTGTGAATTTGTAATGGTGGGGGGGGGGTAGGGAAACGGACAAGTGAGCCCTAATCTACCCGCCACTCTGTCCCTGCCTACTTGCAACGACCCGCCCTAGACGACGGGGTACAACTGGGCGGCGGTCCCTGCGCTCAGTAAGTGCATGACAAACACGACAAACAAACAAGGGAACACAAGCAAGGGAAATGGGCAGTTGCTCGCGGAAACACCGTGAGCAACAGAGTAGTGAACGAGCCGAGTCAAGCCAGGAGAGTGCGAGGTACAAAGCGAAAAGCAGAAGAGTAGTCGGTAAGCCAGGGTCTGTATGGAGCAGGATCAAAAAGTAGCAGGAGCTGTAGCTGGGCCAGGAAACCTCAAGGAAAGAATTCACAAGCACAGATGGACAGGAAGAGCAGGCTTAAATAGACCGAGGGCGGGAGCTAGCTGAGTCTGGCCAGGTTGCGATAGGCTCTCCCACTCCTAAGCCTGCCAGCCTGAGTGGAGGAAGCTGGTGTCTGTCTCAGGGATGTACACTCAGGTGTTGACTGATTAATTCTGGGAGTTAACCCTGAAGCAGTGCCTGGCAGATCCTTTACACTATCTATCTCATATCTATCTATCTATCTCATATCTATCTATCTATCAATCTATCTATCTATCTCATATCTATCTATCTATCTCATATCTATCTATCTATCAATCTATCTATCTATCTCATATCTATCTATCTATCTCATATCTATCTATCTATCTATCAATCTATCTATCTATCTCATATCTCTCATATCTATCTCATATCTATCTATCTATCTATCTATCTCATATCTATCTATCTATCTCATATCTATCTCATATCTATCTATCTATCTATCTATCTCATATCTATCTCATATCTATCTCATATCTATCTATCAATCTATCAATCTATCTATCTCATATCTATCTCATATCTATCTCATATCTATCTCATATCTATCTCATATCTATCTATCTCATATCTATCTATCTCATATCTATCTCATATCTATCTATCTCATATCTATCTATCTATCTATCTATCTATCTATCTATCTATCTATCTATCTATCTATCTATCTATCTATCTATCTCATATCTATCTATCTATCTATCTATCTATCTATCTATCTCTTTCATATCTTACTATTCACAGAAGACGTGTTTACTCACTTCTCCGGCGCCGGCGTTGAGAATGGCGTTGATGAAGGACATGATGGCGGTTTTCAGATTGACTTCATCTCGATATCTCCCCAAACTTCTGTCCAGTTCATTCAGCAGGGTCTGCAGAGAAACAATAATAATAATGTAGAGAGTTTTACCACAGAAATTCCCTCTTGGACTCTAGAACATGAAATGTTATTATGTTGTGCTACTTGTTATATGTAGATGCCTGAGACCAAGGACGGCACCTGACTAAAGCTGGTGAATAAACTAAAACCTTCCACCGCCGTGACAGGAATGTCCGGAACTGTGTGGATCTGACCACATTGGTAAATAAGTCATAAGTGCTACGTTTATCCATTCATCGGTGGATATACCCAGCCTGGCAGATGTGTAGTTTAAAAGCTCGAGGTGCAGAATTGCCCCAGGTAAGGTGACCTTGTAGTGCCCCAGGTAAGGTGACCTTGTAGTGCCCCAGGTGTGGTGACCCTGTAGTGCCCCAGGTGTGGTGACCCTGTAGTGCCCCAGGTATGGGGACCCTGTAGTGCCCCAGGTGTGGGGACCCTGTAGTGCCCCAGGTGTGGGGATCCTGTAGTGCCCCAGATGTGGTCATCCTGTAGTGCCCCAGATGTGGTGATCCTGTAGTGCCCCAGGTGTGGTGATCCTGTAGTGCCCCAGGTGTGGTGATCCTGTAGTGCCCCAGGTGTGGTGACCCTGTAGTGCCCCAGGAGTGGTGACCCTGTAGTGCCCCAGGAGTGGTGATCCTGTAGTGCCCCAGGAGTGGTGATCCTGTAGTGCCCCATGAGTGGTGATCCTGTAGTGCCCCAGATGTGGTGATCCTGTAGTGCCCCAGGTGTGGTGACCATGTAGTGCCCCAGGTGTGGTGATCCTGTAGTGCCCAAGATGTGGTGATCCTGTAGTGCCCCAGGAGTGGTGACCTTGTAGTGCCCCAGGTGTGGTGACCCTGTAGTGCCCCAGGTGTGGTGATCTTGTAGTGCCCAAGGTGTGGTGATCTTGCAGTGCCCTAAGTGTGGTGACCCTGTTGTGCCCCAGGTGTGGTGATCCTGTAGTGCCCCAGGTGTGGTGCCCTTGTGGTGGTCCAGGTGTGGTGAGCTTGTAGTGCTCCAGATGTTGTGACCCTCTAGTGCCCAGGTGTGGTGACCCTGTAAAGCCCAGGTATATTGACCTTGTAGTGCCCCAGGTGTAGTGACCCTGTAGTGCTCAGGTGTAGTGACCCTGTAGTGCTCGGGTGTAGTGACCCTGTAGTGCTCAGGAGTAGTGACCCTGTAGTGCTCAGGTGTAGTGACCCTGTAGTGCTCAGGTGTAGTGACCCTGTAGTGCTCAGGTGTAGTGACCCTGTAGTGCTCAGGTGTAGTGACCCTGTAGTGCTCAGGTGTAGTGACCCTGTAGTGCTCAGGAGTAGTGACCCTGTAGTGCTCAGGTGTAGTGACCCTGTAGTGCTCAGGAGTAGTGACCCTGTAGTGCTCAGGTGTAGTGACCCTGTAGTGCTCAGGTGTAGTGACCCTGTAGTGCTCAGGTGTAGTGACCCTGTAGTGCTCAGGTGTAGTGACCCTGAAGTGTCCAGATGTAGTGACCCTGTCGTGCCCAGGTGTGATGACCTTGTAGTGCCCCAGGTGTAGTGACCTTGTAGTGCTCAGGTGTAGTGACCCTGTAGTGCCCCAGTAGTGGTGACCCTGTAGTGCTCAGATGTGGTGACCTTGTACTGGTGACTGGGGGAGATTCCATTAATTAAAAGCACTTTAAAAACTACTCACACGTTTTTTTTAACATTATAAATATATATTTTTGTCTGTTTCCTGTCCACATTTGATTGTCACAGTCATTTTTTTATGATGTGGTTTCCTCGTAGGTTCTCCCTTCTCATAGTTCCTCATCCATAGTTCCCTGCTCCCCTTTTAGCTATGGGGGATGCTTTAACGAAAGCGCAGAAGAGCCACGCGAAGCTTTGATAAGGAAGGCTTATAGATCTTCTTATATATAGTGATATGGAGCATGCTGGTATAACCTGGGTATCTTCTGTATATAATTATATATGTACAGCTGGTATAAGTTATACATCTTCTTGTATATAGTGATATGGAGCATGCTGGTATAACCTGGGCATCTTCTGTATATAATTATATATGTACAGCTGGTATAAGTTATACATCTTCTTGTATATAGTGATATGGAGCATGCTGGTATAACCTGGGTATCTTCTGTATATAATTATATATGTACAGCTGGTATAAGTTATACATCTTCTTGTATATAGTGATATGGAGCATGCTGGTATAACCTGGGCATCTTCTGTATATAATTATATATGTACAGCTGGTATAAGTTATACATCTTCTTGTATATAGTGATATGGAGCATGCTGTATAACCCGGGTATATTCTGTATATAATTATATATGTACAGCTGGTATAAGTTATACATCTTCTTGTATATAGTGATATGGAGCATGCTGGTATAACCCGGGTATCTTCTGTATATAATTATATATGTACAGCTGGTATAAGTTATACATCTTCTTGTATATAGTGATATGGAGCATGCTGGTATAACCTGGGTATCTTCTGTATATAATTATATATGTACAGCTGGTATAAGTTATACATCTTCTTGTATATAGTGATATGGAGCATGCTGGTATAACCCGGGTATCTTCTGTATATAATTATATATGTACAGCTGGTATAAGTTATACATCTTCTTGTATATAGTGATATGGAGCATGCTGGTATAACCTGGGTATCTTCTGTATATAATTATATATGTACAGCCGGTATAAGTTATACATCTTCTTGTATATAGTGATATAGAGCATGCTGGTATAACCTGGGTATCTTCTGTATATAATTATATATGTACAGCTGGTATAAGTTATACATCTTCCTGTATATAGTGATATGGAGCATGCTGGTATAACCTGGGTATCTTCTGTATATAATTATATATGTACAGCTGGTATAAGTTATACATCTTCTTATATATAGTGATATGGAGCGTGCTGGTGTAACCTGGGTATATTCTGTATATAATTATATATGTACAGCTGATATAAGTTATACATCTTCTTGTATATAGTGATATGGAGCATGCCGGTATAACCTGGGTATCTCCTGTATATAATTATATATGTACAGCTGGTATAAGTTATACATCTTCTTGTATATAGTGATATGGAACATGCTGGTATAACCTATGTATCTCCTGTATATAATTATATATGTACAGCTGGTATAAGTTATACATCTTCTTGTATATAGTAATATGGAGCATGCTGGTATAACCTGGGTATATTCTGTGTATAATTATATATGTACAGCTGGTATAAGTTATACATCTTCCTGTATATAGTGATATGGAGCATGCTGGTATAACCTGGGTATCTTCTGTATATAATTATATATGTACAGCTGGTATAAGTTATACATCTTCCTGTATATAGTGATATGGAGCATGCTGGTTTAACCTGGGTATCTTCTGTATATAATTATATATGTACAGCTGGTATAAGTTATACATCTTCTTGTATATAGTGATATGGAGCGTGCTGGTATAACCTGGGTATCTTCTGTATATAATTATATATGTACAGCTGGTATAAGTTATACATCTTCTTGTATATAGTGATATGGAGCGTGCTGGTATAACCTGGGTATCTTCTGTATATAATTATATATGTACAGCTGGTATAAGTTATACATCTTCCTGTATATAGTGATATGGAGCATGCTGGTTTAACCTGGGTATCTTCTGTATATAATTATATATGTACAGCTGGTATAAGTTATACATCTTCTTGTATATAGTGATATGGAGCGTGCTGGTATAACCTGTGTATCTTCTGTATATAATTATATATGTACAGCTGGTATAAGTTATACATCTTCCTGTATATAGTGATATGGAGCATGCCGGTATAACCTGGGTATCTCCTGTATATAATTATATATGTACAGCTGGTATAAGTTATACATCTTCCTGTATATAGTGATATGGAGCATGCTGGTATAACCTGGGTATCTTCTGTATATAATTATATATGTACACCTGGTATAAGTTATACATCTTCCTGTATATAGTGATATGGAGCATGCTGGTATAACCTGGGTATCTTCTGTATATAATTATATATGTACAGCTGGTATAAGTTATACATCTTCTTGTATATAGTGATATGGAGCGTGCTGGTATAACCTGGGTATCTTCTGTATATAATTATATATGTACAGCTGGTATAAGTTATACATCTTCTTGTATATAGTGATATGGAGCGTGCTGGTATAACCTGTGTATCTTCTGTATATAATTATATATGTACAGCTGGTATAAGTTATACATCTTCTTGTATATAGTGATATGGAGCATGCTGGTATAACCTGTGTATCTTCTGTATATAATTATATATGTACAGCTGGTATAAGTTATACATCTTCCTGTATATAGCGATATGGAGCATGCTGGTATAACCTGGGTATCTTCTGTACATAATTATATATGTACAGCTGGTATACGTTATACATCTTCCTGTATATAGTGATATGGAGCATGCTGGTATAACCTGGGTATCTTCTGTATATAATTATATATGTACACCTGGTATAAGTTATACATCTTCTTGTATATAGGGATATGGAGCATGCTGGTATAACCTGGGTATCTTCTGTATATAATTATATATGTACAGCTGGTATAAGTTATACATCTTCTTGTATATAGTGATATGGAGCATGCTGGTATAACCTGGGTATCTTCTGTATATAATTATATATGTACAGCTGGTATAAGTTATACATCTTCTTGTATATAGTGATAAGGAGCATGCCGGTATAACCTGGGTATCTCCTGTATATAATTATATATGTACAGCTGGTATAAGTTATACATCTTCTTGTATATAGTGATATGGAGCATGCTGGTATAACCTGGGTATCTCCTGTATATAATTATATATGTACAGCTGGTATAAGTTATACATCTTCTTGTATATAGTGATATGGAGCATGCTGGTATAACCTGGGGATCTACTGTATATAATTATATATGTACAGCTGGTATAAGTTATACATCTTCTTGTATATAGTGATATGGAGCATGCTGGTATAACCTGGGGATCTTCTGTATATAATTATATATGTACAGCTGGTATAAGTTATACATCTTCTTGTATATAGTGATATGGAGCATGCTGGTATAACCTGGGTATATTCTGTATATAATTATATATGTACAGCTTGTATAAGTTATGCATCTTCTTGTATATAGTGATATGGAGCATGCTGGTATAACCTGGGTATCACCTGTATATAATTATATATGTACAGCTGGTATAAGTTATACATCTTCTTGTATATAGTGATATAAAGCATGCTGGTATAACCTGGGTATCTTCTGTATATAATTATATATGTACAGCTGGTATAAGTGATACATCTTCTTGTATATAATGATATGGAACATGCTGGTATAACCTGGGTATCTTCTCTATATAATTATATATGTACAGCTGGTATAAGTTATAAGTTAACCTGGGTATCTTCTGTATATAATTATATATGTACAGCTGGTATAAGTGATACATCTTCTTGTATATAATGATATGGAACATGCTGGTATAACCTGGGTATCTTCTCTATATAATTATATATGTACAGCTGGTATAAGTTATACATCTTCCTGTATATAGTGATATGGAGCATGCTGGTATAACCTGGGTATCTTCTGTATATAATTATATATGTACAGCTGGTATAAGTTATACATCTTCCTGTATATAGTGATATGGAGCATGCTGGTTTAACCTGGGTATCTTCTGTATATAATTATATATGTACAGCTGGTATAAGTTATACATCTTCTTGTATATAGTGATATGGAGCGTGCTGGTATAACCTGTGTATCTTCTGTATATAATTATATATGTACAGCTGGTATAAGTTATACATCTTCTTGTATATAGTGATATGGAGCATGCTGGTATAACCTGTGTATCTTCTGTATATAATTATATATGTACAGCTGGTATAAGTTATACATCTTCCTGTATATAGTGATATGGAGCATGCCGGTATAACCTGGGTATCTCCTGTATATAATTATATATGTACAGCTGGTATAAGTTATACATCTTCCTGTATATAGTGATATGGAGCATGCTGGTATAACCTGGGTATCTTCTGTATATAATTATATATGTACACCTGGTATAAGTTATACATCTTCCTGTATATAGTGATATGGAGCATGCTGGTATAACCTGGGTATCTTCTGTATATAATTATATATGTACAGCTGGTATAAGTTATACATCTTCTTGTATATAGTGATATGGAGCATGGTGGTATAACCTGGGTATCTTCTGTATATAATTATATATGTACAGCTGGTATAAGTTATACATCTTCTTGTATATAGTGATATGGAACGTGCTGGTATAAACTGGGTATCTTCTGTATATAATTATATATGTACAGCTGGTATAAGTTATACATCTTCTTGTATATAGTGATATGGAGCGTGCTGGTATAACCTGTGTATCTTCTGTATATAATTATATATGTACAGCTGGTATAAGTTATACATCTTCTTGTATATAGTGATATGGAGCATGCTGGTATAACCTGTGTATCTTCCGTATATAATTATATATGTACAGCTGGTATAAGTTATACATCTTCCTGTATATAGTGATATGGAGCATGCCGGTATAACCTGGGTATCTCCTGTATATAATTATATATGTACAGCTGGTATAAGTTATACATCTTCTTATATATAGTGATATGGAGCATGCTGGTATAACCTGGGTATCTCCTGTATATAATTATATATGTACAGCTGGTATAAGTTATACATCTTCCTGTATATAGTGATGTGGAGCATGCTGGTATAACCTGGGTATCTTCTGTATATAATTATATATGTACAGCTGGTATAAGTTATATATCTTCTTGTATATAGTGATATGGAGCATGCTGGTATAACCTGGGTATCTTCTGTATATAATTATATATGTACATCTGGTATAAGTTATACATCTTCCTGTATATAGTGATATGGAGCATGCTGGTATAACCTGGGTATCCTCTGTATATAATTATATATGTACAGCTGGTATAAGTTATACATCTTCCTGTATATAGTGATATGGAGCATGCTGGTATAACCTGGGTATCTTCTGTATATAATTATATATGTACAGCTGGTATAAGTTATACATCTTCCTGTATATAGTGATATGGAGCATGCTGGTATAACCTGGGTATCTTCTGTATATAATTATATATGTACAGCTGGTATAAGTTATACATCTTCTTGTATATAGTGATATGGAGCATGCTGGTATAACCTGGGTATCTTCTGTATATAATTATATATGTACAGCTGGTATAAGTTATACATCTTCTTGTATATAGTGATATGGAGCGTGCTGGTATAACCTGTGTATCTTCTGTATATAATTATATATGTACAGCTGGTATAAGTTATACATCTTCTTGTATATAGTGATATGGAGCATGCTGGTATAACCTGTGTATCTTCTGTATATAATTATATATGTACAGCTGGTATAAGTTATACATCTTCCTGTATATAGCGATATGGAGCATGCTGGTATAACCTGGGTATCTTCTGTACATAATTATATATGTACAGCTGGTATACGTTATACATCTTCCTGTATATAGTGATATGGAGCATGCTGGTATAACCTGGGTATCTTCTGTATATAATTATATATGTACACCTGGTATAAGTTATACATCTTCTTGTATATAGGGATATGGAGCATGCTGGTATAACCTGGGTATCTTCTGTATATAATTATATATGTACAGCTGGTATAAGTTATACATCTTCTTGTATATAGTGATATGGAGCATGCTGGTATAACCTGGGGATCTCCTGTATATAATTATATATGTACAGCTGGTATAAGTTATACATCTTCTTGTATATAGTGATATGGAGCATGCTGGTATAACCTGGGTATCTTCTGTATATAATTATATATGTACAGCTGGTATAAGTTATACATCTTCTTGTATATAGTGATATGGAGCATGCTGGTATAACCTGGGGATCTTCTGTATATAATTATATATGTACAGCTGGTATAAGTTATACATCTTCTTGTATATAGTGATATGGAGCATGCTGGTATAACCTGGGTATATTCTGTATATAATTATATATGTACAGCTTGTTTAAGTTATGCATCTTCTTGTATATAGTGATATGGAGCATGCTGGTATAACCTGGGGATCTCCTGTATATAATTATATATGTACAGCTGGTATAAGTTATACATCTTCTTGTATATAGTGATATAAAGCATGCTGGTATAACCTGGGTATCTTCTGTATATAATTATATATGTACAGCTGGTATAAGTCATACATCTTCTTGTATATAATGATATGGAACATGCTGGTATAACCTGGGTATCTTCTCTATATAATTATATATGTACAGCTGGTATAAGTTATAAGTTAACCTGGGTATCTTCTGTATATAATTATATATGTACAGCTGGTATAAGTGATACATCTTCTTGTATATAATGATATGGAACATGCTGGTATAACCTGGGTATCTTCTCTATATAATTATATATGTACAGCTGGTATAAGTTATACATCTTCCTGTATATAGTGATATGGAGCATGCTGGTATAACCCGGGTATCTTCTGTATATAATTATATATGTACAGCTGGTATAAGTTATACATCTTCTTATATATAGTGATATGGAGCATGCTGGTATAACCTGGGCCTCTTCTGTATATAATTATATATGTACAGCTGGTATAAGCTATACATCTTCCTGTATATAGTGATATGGAGCGTGCTGGTATAACCTGGGTATCGTCTGTATATAATTATATATGTACAGCTGGTATAAGTTATACATCTTCTTGTATATAGTGATATGGAGCATGCTGGTATAACCTGGGTATCTTCTGTATATAATTATATATGTACAGCTGGTATAAGTTATACATCTTCCTGTATACAGTGATATGGAGCATGCTGGTATAACCTGGGTATCTTCTGTATATAATTATATATGTACAGCTGGTATAAGTTATACATCTTCTTGTATATAATGATATGGAACATGCTGGTATAACCTGGGTATCTTCTCTATATAATTATATATGTACAGCTGGTATAAGTTATACATCTTCCTGTATATAGTGATATGGAGCATGCTGGTATAACCTGGGTATGTTCTGTATATAATTATATATGTACAGCTGGTATAAGTGATACATCTTCCTGTATATAGTGATATGGAGCATGCTGGTATAACCTGGGTATCTTCTGTATATAATTATATATGTACAGCTGGTATAAGTTATACATCTTCCTGTATACAGTGATATGGAGCATGCTGGTATAACTTGGGTATCTTCTGTATATAATTATATATGTACAGCTGGTATAAGTTATACATCTTCTTGTATATAGTGATATGGAGCATGCTGGTATAACCTGGGTATCTTCTGTATATAATGATATATGTACTGCTGGTATAAGTTATACTTCTTCTTGTATATAGTTATATGGAGCAAGCTGGTATAACCTGGGTATCTTCTGTATATAATTATATATGTACAGCTGGTATAAGTTATACATCTTCTTGTATATAGTGATATGGAGCATGCTGGTATAACCTGGGTATCGTCTGTATATAATTATATATGTACAGCTGGTATAAGTTATACATCTTCTTGTATATAGTGATATGGAGCATGCTGGTATAACCTGGGTATCGTCTGTATATAATTATATATGTACAGCTGGTATAAGTTATACATCTTCTTCTATATAGTGATATGGAGCATGCTGGTATAACCTGGGTATCTTCTGTATATAATTATATATGTACAGCTGGTATAAGTTATACATCTTCTTGTATATAGTGATATGGAGCATGCTGGTATAACCTGGGTATCTTCTGTATATAATTATATATGTACTGCTGGTATAAGTTATACTTCTTCTTGTATACAGTTATATGGAGCATGCTGGTATAACCTGGGTATCTTCTGTATATAATTATATATGTACAGCTGGTATAAGTTATACATCTTCTTGTATATAGTGATATGGAGCATGCTGGTATAACCTAGGTATATTCTGTATATAATTATATATGTACAGCTTGTATAAGTTATATATCTTCTTGTACATAGTGATATGGAGCATGCTGGTATAACCTGGGCATCTTCTGTATATAATTATATAGGTACAGCTGGTATAAGTTATACATCTTCTTGTATATAGTGATATGGAGCATGCTGGTATAACCTGGGTATGTTCTGTATATAATTATATATGTACAGCTGGTATAAGTGATACATCTTCTTGTATATAATGATATGGAACATGCTGGTATAACCTGGGTATCTTCTCTATATAATTATATATGTACAGCTGGTATAAGTTATACATCTTCTTGTATACAGTGATATGGAGCATGCTGGTATAACCTGGGTATGTTCTGTATATAATTATATATGTACAGCTGGTATAAGTTATACATCTTCTTGTATATAGTGATATGGAGCATGCTGGTATAACCTGGGTATCTTCTGTATATAATTATATATGTACAGCTGGTATAAGTTATACATCTTCTTGTATATAGTGATATGGAGCATGCTGGTATAACCTGGGCCTCTTCTGTATATAATTATATATGTACAGCGGGTATAAGTTATACAACTTCTTGTATATAGTGATATGGAGCATGCTGGTATAACCTGGGTATCTTCTGTATATAATTATATATGTACAGCTGGTATAAGTTATACATCTTCTTGTATATAGTGATATGGAGCATGCTGGTATAACCTGGGCCTCTTCTGTATATAATTATATATGTACAGCGGGTATAAGTTATACAACTTCTTGTATATAGTGATATGGAGCATGCTGGTGTAACCTGGGTATCTCCAGTATATAATTATATATGTACAGCTGGTATAAGTTATACATCTTCTTGTATATAGTGATATGGAGCATGCTGGTATAACCTGGGTATCTCCAGTATATAATTATATATGTACAGCTGGTATAAGTTATACGTCTTCTTGTATATAGTGATATGGAGCATACTGGTATAACCTGGGTATCTTCTGTATATAATTATATATGTACAGCTGGTATAAGTTATACATCTTCTTGTATATAGTGATATGGGGCATGCTGGTATAACCTGGGTATCTTCTGTATATAATTATATATGTACAGCTGGTATAAGTTATACATCTTCTTGTATATAGTGATATGGAGCGTGCTGGTATAACCTGGGTATCTTCTGTGTATAATTATATATGTACTGCTGGTATAAGTTATACATCTTCTTGTATATAGTGATATGGAGCATGCTGGTATACCCTGGGTATCTTCTGTATATAATTATATATGTACAGCTGGTATAAGTTACACCTCTTCTTGTATATAGTGATATGGAGCATGCTGGTATAACCTGGGTATCGTACAGGGGTCAGCAACCTATGCTATGTGTGCCACAGTTGGCACTTGGGACATGTTTGCCTGGCACGCTGAGTCCAAAGCCCCACCAGTGCTCTCCAGCCTATCACAGTCCCCTTAGATTGATTAGTGACTCTAGCATGTGCCAACATCACTGGTTTCTTCAGGACCAGGGAACGCCCAGCGCTTTTTCTAAGATTTTACTAACGAAATCAGTTTGTGTTCTACGACTATCATGTACTTTTTTTTTTTTTTAAATCGGCACATGGTACTAAAAAAAGTTGCCTACCCCTGGTCTAGTATGTAATTATACATGTACAGTTGTCTCGTTAGGTTTGATCATTATGTACGATCGCCAGAACATTTTGAGCAGAGGTTCGGAGTAATGGGTAATAAGGATAATAATAATCTGATAAAAAGATCAAAATTGGTTTTAACCTTTTAAACTTCCATAAATATTATAAAGTATTATTATAATTCTTCTTCTGGGTCACTTGGGGGACAGTTCTAGTAGCAGCGGCCATGTGCAGAATGGGTCAGACGTCACTGACAGGAACTGTGGCCACTTAAAGGGATAATTGGCAATAAAGATGAAACGTGCAGCGATCATTATACAGCTCCTATATTTAGATCTTCTGCTATAAACCCACATAAATGATTTTCATAAAATTTTTAATTAATCATTTTGGCAATACTAAGTAAGGAGCGAGTCACAGGACGTTCGTGGTTACAATACATCAAGGGTAGGAAAGATTTTAAAGATTACTAATATTAATCCAGAAATCATTTCTAATACACAAGAACATTTTATAAAAGGCTTAATAATTTCATTATGAATCTCATACGGGAGAAGCTATTGTGTTCTCACAGTTGTCCCATTTTAATTTAAGCTAAAATAAGGATTTGGGAAAAAGAACAGAAAAATGCACAGAATACAATTTTGTCTCACAAAATTGGTTGTTACTATTTGAGCCCATTCAGCTATTGGCCTGAGAAACTAAGTTCTAGCTTCCCAGGCTATTATATAACTAGTAATATATAAATACAAAAATACTGCCACCTATGTAATAAAAAACAAATATAACTATATATAATATAATACTCCCTCCTATATACAAGAATATAGCTACTATAATACTGCTCCCTATATACAAGAATATAACTACTATAATACTGCCCCCTATATACAAGAATATAACTACTATAATACTGCCCACCTATATACAAGAATATAACTACTATAATACTGCCCCTATATACAAGAATATAACTACTATAATACTGCCCCTATATACAAGAATATAACTACTATAATACTGCTCCTATATACAAGAATATAACTACTATAATACTGCCCCCTATATACAAGAATATAACTACTATAATACTGTCCCTATATACAAGAATATAACTACTATAATACTGCTCCTATATACAAGAATATAACTACTATAATACTGCCCCTATATACAAGAATATAACTACTATAATACTGCCCCTATATACAAGAATATAACTACTATAATACTGCTCCTATATACAAGAATATAACTACTATAATACTGCTCCCTATATACAAGAATATAACTACTATAATACTGCTCCTATATACAAGAATATAACTACTATAATACTGCCCCTATATACAAGAATATAATTACTATAATACTGCCCCTATATACAATATATAACTACTATTAATACTGCCTCCTATATACAATATAACTACTATAATACTGCCCCTATATACAAGAATATAATTACTATAATACTGCCCCTATATACAATATATAACTACTATTAATACTGCCTCCTATATACAATATAACTACTATAATACTGCTCCCTATATACAAGAATATAACTACTATAATACTGCCCCTATATACAAGAATATAACTACTATAATACTGCCCCTATATACAATAATATAACTACTATAATACTGTCCCCTATATACAAGAATATAACTACTATAATACTGTCCCCTATATACAAGAATATAACTACTATAATACTGTCCCCTATATACAAGAATATAATTACTATAATACTGCCCCTATATACAAGAATATAATTACTATAATACTGCCCCCTATATACAAGAATATAACTACTATAATACTGCCCCTATACACAATAATATAACTACTATAATACTGTCCCCTATATACAAGAATATAACTACTATAATACTGCCCCTATATACAATAATATAACTACTATAATACTGTCCCCTATATACAAGAATATAACTACTATAATACTGCCCCCTATATACAAGAATATAACTACTATAATACTGCTCCTATATACAATAATATAACTACTATAATACTGTCCCCTATATACAAGAATATAACTACTATAATACTGTCCCCTATATACAAGAATATAATTACTATAATACTGCCCCTATATACAAGAATATAATTACTATAATACTGCCCCCTATATACAAGAATATAACTACTATAATACTGCCCCTATATACAATAATATAACTACTATAATACTGTCCCCTATATACAAGAATATAACTACTATAATACTGTCCCCTATATACAAGTGTATAACTACTTTAATACTGCCCCCTATACACAAGAATATAACTACTATAATACTGCCTCCTATATACAAGAATATAACTACTACAATACCGCCCCTATATACAAGAATATAACTACTATAATACTGCCCCCTATATACAAGAATATAACTACTATAATACTGCTCCTATATACAAGAATATAACTACTATAATACTGCTCCTATATACAAGAATATAACTACTATAATACAGCCCCTATATACAAGAATATAACTACTACAATACTGCCCCTATATACAAGAATATAACTACTATAATACTGCCCCCTATATACAAGAATATAACTACTATAATACTGCCCCTATATACAAGACTATAACAACGATAATACTGCCCTTATATACAAGAAAATAACTACTATAATACTGCCCCTATATACAAGAACATAACTACTATAATACTGCCCCCTATATACAAGAATGTAACTACTATAATACTGCTCCTATATGCAAGAATATAACTACAATAATACTGCTCCTATATACAAGAATATAACTACTATAATACTGCCCCCTATATACAAGAATATAACTACTATAATACTGCTCCTATATACAAGAATATAACTACTATAATACTGCTCCTATATACAAGAATATAACTACTATAATACTGCTCCTATATACAAGAATATAACTACTATAATACTGCCCCCTATATACAAGAATATAACAACTATAATACTGCCCCCTATATACAAGAATGTAACTACTATAATACTGCCCTCTATATACAAGAATATAACCACTATAATACTGCCCCTATATAAAAGAATATAACTACTATAATACTGCCCCTATATACAGGAATATAACTGCTATAATACTGCCCCCTATATACAAGAATATAACTACTATAATACTGCTCCTATATACAAGAATATAACTACTATAATACTGCCCCCTATATACAAGAATATAACTACTATAAACCTGCTATTATATACAAGAATATAACTACTATAATACTGCCCCCTATATACAAGAGTATAACTATTATAATACTGCCTTCTATACACAAGAATATAACTACTATAATACTGCCTTCTATACACAAGAATAGAACTACTATAAACATGCTATTATATACAAGAATATAACTACTATAATACAGCCCCCTATATACATGAATATAACTACTATAATACTGTCCCCTATATACAAGAATATAATTACTATAATACTGCCCCTATATACAAGAATATAATTACTATAATACTGCCCCCTATATACAAGAATATAACTACTATAATACTGCCCCTATATACAATAATATAACTACTATAATACTGTCCCCTATATACAAGAATATAACTACTATAATACTGTCCCCTATATACAAGTGTATAACTACTTTAATACTGCCCCCTATACACAAGAATATAACTACTATAATACTGCCTCCTATATACAAGAATATAACTACTACAATACCGCCCCTATATACAAGAATATAACTACTATAATACTGCCCCCTATATACAAGAATATAACTACTATAATACTGCTCCTATATACAAGAATATAACTACTATAATACTGCTCCTATATACAAGAATATAACTACTATAATACAGCCCCTATATACAAGAATATAACTACTACAATACTGCCCCTATATACAAGAATATAACTACTATAATACTGCCCCCTATATACAAGAATATAACTACTATAATACTGCCCCTATATACAAGACTATAACAACGATAATACTGCCCTTATATACAAGAAAATAACTACTATAATACTGCCCCTATATACAAGAACATAACTACTATAATACTGCCCCCTATATACAAGAATGTAACTACTATAATACTGCTCCTATATGCAAGAATATAACTACAATAATACTGCTCCTATATACAAGAATATAACTACTATAATACTGCCCCCTATATACAAGAATATAACTACTATAATACTGATCTCTATATACAAGAATATAACTACTATAATACTGCTCCTATATACAAGAATATAACTACTATAATACTGCTCCTATATACAAGAATATAACTACTATAATACTGCCCCCTATATACAAGAATATAACAACTATAATACTGCCCCCTATATACAAGAATGTAACTACTATAATACTGCCCTCTATATACAAGAATATAACCACTATAATACTGCCCCTATATAAAAGAATATAACTACTATAATACTGCCCCTATATACAGGAATATAACTGCTATAATACTGCCCCCTATATACAAGAATATAACTACTATAATACTGCTCCTATATACAAGAATATAACTACTATAATACTGCCCCCTATATACAAGAATATAACTACTATAAACCTGCTATTATATACAAGAATATAACTACTATAATACTGCCCCCTATATACAAGAGTATAACTATTATAATACTGCCTTCTATACACAAGAATATAACTACTATAATACTGCCTTCTATACACAAGAATAGAACTACTATAAACATGCTATTATATACAAGAATATAACTACTATAATACAGCCCCCTATATACATGAATATAACTACTATAATACTGTCCCCTATATACAAGAATATAATTACTATAATACTGCCCCTATATACAAGAATATAATTACTATAATACTGCCCCCTATATACAAGAATATAACTACTATAATACTGCCCCTATATACAATAATATAACTACTATAATACTGTCCCCTATATACAAGAATATAACTACTATAATACTGTCCCCTATATACAAGTGTATAACTACTTTAATACTGCCCCCTATACACAAGAATATAACTACTATAATACTGCCTCCTATATACAAGAATATAACTACTACAATACCGCCCCTATATACAAGAATATAACTACTATAATACTGCCCCCTATATACAAGAATATAACTACTATAATACTGCTCCTATATACAAGAATATAACTACTATAATACTGCTCCTATATACAAGAATATAACTACTATAATACAGCCCCTATATACAAGAATATAACTACTACAATACTGCCCCTATATACAAGAATATAACTACTATAATACTGCCCCCTATATACAAGAATATAACTACTATAATACTGCCCCTATATACAAGACTATAACAACGATAATACTGCCCTTATATACAAGAAAATAACTACTATAATACTGCCCCTATATACAAGAACATAACTACTATAATACTGCCCCCTATATACAAGAATGTAACTACTATAATACTGCTCCTATATGCAAGAATATAACTACAATAATACTGCTCCTATATACAAGAATGTAACTACTATAATACTGCTCCTATATGCAAGAATATAACTACAATAATACTGCTCCTATATACAAGAATATAACTACTACAATACTGCCCCTATATACAAGAATATAACTACTATAATACTGCCCCCTATATACAAGAATATAACTACTATAATACTGCCCCTATATACAAGACTATAACAACGATAATACTGCCCTTATATACAAGAAAATAACTACTATAATACTGCCCCTATATACAAGAACATAACTACTATAATACTGCCCCCTATATACAAGAATGTAACTACTATAATACTGCTCCTATATGCAAGAATATAACTACAATAATACTGCCCCTATATACAAGAATATAACTACTATAATACTGATCTCTATATACAAGAATATAACTACTATAATACTGCTCCTATATACAAGAATATAACTACTATAATACTGCTCCTATATACAAGAATATAACTACTATAATACTGCCCCCTATATACAAGAATATAACAACTATAATACTGCCCCCTATATACAAGAATGTAACTACTATAATACTGCCCTCTATATACAAGAATATAACCACTATAATACTGCCCCTATATAAAAGAATATAACTACTATAATACTGCCCCTATATACAGGAATATAACTGCTATAATACTGCCCCCTATATACAAGAATATAACTACTATAATACTGCTCCTATATACAAGAATATAACTACTATAATACTGCCCCCTATATACAAGAATATAACTACTATAAACCTGCTATTATATACAAGAATATAACTACTATAATACTGCCCCCTATATACAAGAGTATAACTATTATAATACTGCCTTCTATACACAAGAATATAACTACTATAATACTGCCTTCTATACACAAGAATAGAACTACTATAAACATGCTATTATATACAAGAATATAACTACTATAATACAGCCCCCTATATACAGGAATATAACTACTATAATACTGCTCCTATATACAAGAATATAACTACTATAATACTGCCTTCTATACACAAGAATATAACTAGTATAATACTGTCTCTAAGTACAAGAATATAAATCCCAAGATTGGGTAATAGGTGGTGGTCACAACAGTTTCATTCTATACACTCCTCCTATTCCAGGATAGTGAGTGTTCTTATTCACTCGGGAGTGCAATGTGCAATGTTAAATACTTTTGTGTCAAAAAAGACAAAAGTATAATAGGTATGATAATAGGTTTGATAAAAATATAGACAACGAAGGTAGATTCATTTTTATTCACTGTAGATTAAAGGAATTAATTTGTATTTTAGCTTTTGTATACATTCCACCTCAGTTTTCATCCGTGGTGTTCAGGAAATTATGTAATTATATTATTAGTAGAAGCGATTGTCCTGTAATGGTTTTGGGGGATATGAATTGTGTTATGGACGAGGTAATGGATAGGGTTAGCTCTAAGGGAAGAAATAAGAGCCCAATTAAAACATCATTGGCGAGGATAAGTGAAGAAATGGGTCTAGTAGATATATGGAGACTGAAAAACCCTAAAAAGAAAATGTACTCTTGTTATAGTGGTTCACACCATACCATGTCACGTATTGACTTGGTATTGTGTAGTGAATCACTTGTTACAACTATTGGGAAAATAAAATATGACAACAAAAGCATTTCGGATCATACGCCACTTATTGTGGACATAAAAATAAATGAAAAAAATGAATTTATTAAGCCTATAAAAATAAATCCACATTGGTTCTCATTATTAAAAGACCTTGAAAATATTAAAGTTGAAATTCATAATATTTTGTCACTAAATTGGGAGACTGCACCAGACTTAATTGTCTGGGAAACATTAAAAGCCTGTATAAGGGGTATCCTTTTTGAAAGAATAATAAGATTAAAAAGAGAATATAATAAGATTGAGCAGGGAAAAGAACGAAGTGCAAATTTGTTGGAGGCAAATTACTTTGAAACCCCTACGGAAGATAGTTTAAAGTTGTGGCTTCAGGCCCAAGAGGAATATAAGGCCTGGTTAATCGAGAAAGCACAAAATAAATTATTTTTTCTGGGGCAGAAAAATTTCTGTGAATCAGGAACACCAAATAAACTGTTAATGAGTATTATTAAAAATCAAAGTCAGAAGAATAATATTTTGGCAATTCTTGATAAAAGAGGGA
>NW_027463852.1:0-138453 GCF_050947455.1 Rhinoderma darwinii
GCTGAGACGAATGCCGCCAAGATCGAGCGTCTAAGACTTACGGTTCAAGAATTAGCCTCAGAAACAGTGGTTCTGAACATGCTGCGAATAGCTCGCCTGGTAAACATCCAGAGAAGTCCAAGATAGTGTTTTTTAGACGTGCTGCCACGAGCTGAAACGAATGCAGCCGAGAGCGAGCGTCTGTGACTTACGGTTCAAGAGTTATTCACAGAAACATGGTTCTGAACTTTGCTGCCAGCCGCGAAAGCGAAAATAACCAAGATCGAGCGTCTAGGATTTACTTGTCAATAGCTCGCCTGGGAAACATCCAGAGAAGTCAAAGACAGTCTTCTATACTAATTGCCAGGCGCTGAGACGAATGCCGCCAAGATCTAGCGTCTATGACTTACGGTTCAAGAATTAGCCTCAGAAACAGTGGGAAACAGTGCTTCTATACTAATTGCCAGGCGCTGAGACGAATGCCGCCAAGATCGAGCGTCTATGACTTACGGTTCAAGAATTAGCCTCAGAAACAGTGGTTCTGAACATGCTGCCAATTGCTCGCCTGGGAAACATCCAGAGAAGTACAAGATAGTGTTTTTTAGACTGGCTGCCACGAGCTGAAACGAATGCAGCCAAGAGCGAGCGTCTGTGACTTACGGTTCAAGAGTTATTCACAGAAACATGGTTCTGAACTTTGCTGCCAGCCGCGAAAGCGAAAATAACCAAGATCGAGCGTCTAGGATTTACTTGTCAATAGCTCGCCTGGGAAACATCCAGAGAAGTCAAAGACAGTGCTTCTATACTAACTGCCAGGCGCTGAGACGAATGCCGCCAAGATCGAGCGTCTAAGACTTACGGTTCAAGAATTAGCCTCAGAAACAGTGGTTCTGAACATGCTGCCAATAGCTCGACTGGTAAACATCCAGAGAAGTCCAAGATAATGTTTTTTAGACGGGCTGCCACGAGCTGAAACGAATGCAGCCGAGAGCGAGCGTCTGTGACTTACGGTTCAAGAGTTATTCACAGAAACATGGTTCTGAACTTTGCTGCCAGCCGCGAAAGCGAAAATAACCAAGATCGAGCGTCTAGGATTTACTTGTCAATAGCTCGCCTGGGATACATCCAGAGAAGTCAAAGACAGTGCTTCTATACTAATTGCCAGGCGCTGAGACGAATGCCGCCAAGATCTAGCGTCTATGACTTACGGTTCAAGAATTAGCCTCAGAAACAGTGGGAAACAGTGCTTCTATACTAATTGCCAGGCGCTGAGACGAATTCCGCCAAGATCGAGCGTCTATGACTTACGGTTCAAGAATTAGCCTCAGAAACAGTGGTTCTGAACATGCTGCCAATAGCTCGCCTGGGAAACATCCAGAGAAGTCCAAGATAGTGTTTTTTAGACTGGCTGCCACGAGCTGAAACGAATGCAGCCAAGAGCGAGCGTCTGTGACTTACGGTTCAAGAGTTATTCACAGAAACATGGTTCTGAACTTTGCTGCCAGCCGCGAAAGCGAAAATAACCAAGATCGAGCGTCTAGGATTTACTTGTCAATAGCTCGCCTGGGAAACATCCAGAGAAGTCAAAGACAGTGCTTCTATACTAATTGCCAGGCGCTGAGACGAATGCCGCCAAGATCTAGCGTCTATGACTTACGGTTCAAGAATTAGCCTCAGAAACAGTGGGAAACAGTGCTTCTATACTAATTGCCAGGCGCTGAGACGAATGCCGCCAAGATCGAGCGTCTATGACTTACGGTTCAAGAATTAGCCTCAGAAACAGTGGTTCTGAACATGCTGCCAATAGCTCGTCTGGGAAACATCCAGAGAAGTCCAAGATAGTGTTTTTTAGACTGGCTGCCACGAGCTGAAACGAATGCAGCCAAGAGCGAGCGTCTGTGACTTACGGTTCAAGAGTTATTCACAGAAACATGGTTCTGAACTTTGCTGCCAGCCGCGAAAGCGAAAATAACCAAGATCGAGCGTCTAGGATTTACTTGTCAATAGCTCGCCTGGGAAATATCCAGAGAAGTCAAAGACAGTGCTTCTATACTAATTGCCAGGCGCTGAGACGAATGCCGCCAAGATCTAGCGTCTATGACTTACGGTTCAAGAATTAGCCTCAGAAACAGTGGTTCTGAACATGCTGCCAATAGCTCGTCTGGGAAACATCCAGAGAAGTCCAAGATAGTGTTTTTTAGACTGGCTGCCACGAGCTGAAACGAATGCAGCCAAGAGCGAGCGTCTGTGACTTACGGTTCAAGAGTTATTCACAGAAACATGGTTCTGAACTTTGCTGCCAGCCGCGAAAGCGAAAATAACCAAGATCGAGCGTCTAGGATTTACTTGTCAATAGCTCGCCTGGGAAACATCCAGAGAAGTCAAAGACAGTGCTTCTATACTAATTGCCAGGCGCTGAGACGAATGCCGCCAAGATCTAGCGTCTATGACTTACGGTTCAAGAATTAGCCTCAGAAACAGTGGGAAACAGTGCTTCTATACTAATTGCCAGGCGCTGAGACGAATGCCGCCAAGATCTAGCGTCTATGACTTACGGTTCAAGAATTAGCCTCAGAAACAGTGGTTCTGAACATGCTGCGAATAGCTCGCCTGGTAAACATCCAGAGAAGTCCAAGATAGTGTTTTTTAGACGGGCTGCCACGAGCTGAAACGAATGCAGCCGAGAGCGAGCGTCTGTGACTTACGGTTCAAGAGTTATTCACAGAAACATGGTTCTGAACTTTGCTGCCAGCCGCGAAAGCGAAAATAACCAAGATCGAGCGTCTAGGATTTACTTGTCAATAGCTCGCCTGGGATACATCCAGAGAAGTCAAAGACAGTGCTTCTATACTAATTGCCAGGCGCTGAAACGAATGCCGCCAAGATCTAGCGTCTATGACTTACGGTTCAAGAATTAGCCTCAGAAACAGTGGGAAACAGTGCTTCTATACTAATTGCCAGGCGCTGAGACGAATTCCGCCAAGATCGAGCGTCTATGACTTACGGTTCAAGAATTAGCCTCAGAAACAGTGGTTCTGAACATGCTGCCAATAGCTCGCCTGGGAAACATCCAGAGAAGTCCAAGATAGTGTTTTTTAGACTGGCTGCCACGAGCTGAAACGAATGCAGCCAAGAGCGAGCGTCTGTGACTTACGGTTCAAGAGTTATTCACAGAAACATGGTTCTGAACTTTGCTGCCAGCCGCGAAAGCGAAAATAACCAAGATTGAGCGTCTAGGATTTACTTGTCAATAGCTCGCCTGGGAAACATCCAGAGAAGTCAAAGACAGTGCTTCTATACTAATTGCCAGGCGCTGAGACGAATGCCGCCAAGATCTAGCGTCTATGACTTACGGTTCAAGAATTAGCCTCAGAAACAGTGGGAAACAGTGCTTCTATACTAATTGCCAGGCGCTGAGACGAATGCCGCCAAGATCGAGCGTCTATGACTTACGGTTCAAGAATTAGCCTCAGAAACAGTGGTTCTGAACATGCTGCCAATAGCTCCTCTGGGAAACATCCAGAGAAGTCCAAGATAGTGTTTTTTAGACTGGCTGCCACGAGCTGAAACGAATGCAGCCAAGAGCGAGCGTCTGTGACTTACGGTTCAAGAGTTATTCACAGAAACATGGTTCTGAACTTTGCTGCCAGCCGCGAAAGCGAAAATAACCAAGATCGAGCGTCTAGGATTTACTTGTCAATAGCTCGCCTGGGAAACATCCAGAGAAGTCAAAGACAGTGCTTCTATACTAATTGCCAGGCGCTGAGACGAATGCCGCCAAGATCTAGCGTCTATGACTTACGGTTCAAGAATTAGCCTCAGAAACAGTGGGAAACAGTGCTTCTATACTAATTGCCAGGCGCTGAGACGAATGCCGCCAAGATCTAGCGTCTATGACTTACGGTTCAAGAATTAGCCTCAGAAACAGTGGTTCTGAACATGCTGCCTATAGCTCGCCTGGGAAACATCCAGAGAAGTCCAAGATAGTGTTTTTTAGACTGGCTGCCACGAGCTGAAACGAATGCAGCCAAGAGCGAGCGTCTGTGACTTACGGTTCAAGAGTTATTCACAGAAACATGGTTCTGAACTTTGCTGCCAGCCGCGAAAGCGAAAATAACCAAGATCGAGCGTCTAGGATTTACTTGTCAATAGCTCGCCTGGGAAACATCCAGAGAAGTCAAAGACAGTCTTCTATACTAATTGCCAGGCGCTGAGATGAATGCCGCCAAGATCTAGCGTCTATGACTTACGGTTCAAGAATTAGCCTCAGAAACAGTGGGAAACAGTGCTTCTATACTAATTGCCAGGCGCTGAGACGAATGCCGCCAAGATCGAGCGTCTATGACTTACGGTTCAAGAATTAGCCTCAGAAACAGTGGTTCTGAACATGCTGCCAATTGCTCGCCTGGGAAACATCCAGAGAAGTACAAGATAGTGTTTTTTAGACTGGCTGCCACGAGCTGAAACGAATGCAGCCAAGAGCGAGCGTCTGTGACTTACGGTTCAAGAGTTATTCACAGAAACATGGTTCTGAACTTTGCTGCCAGCCGCGAAAGCGAAAATAACCAAGATCGAGCGTCTAGGATTTACTTGTCAATAGCTCGCCTGGGAAACATCCAGAGAAGTCAAAGACAGTGCTTCTATACTAACTGCCAGGCGCTGAGACGAATGCCGCCAAGATCGAGCGTCTAAGACTTACGGTTCAAGAATTAGCCTCAGAAACAGTGGGAAACAGTGCTTCTATACTAATTGCCAGGCGCTGAGACGAATTCCGCCAAGATCGAGCGTCTATGACTTACGGTTCAAGAATTAGCCTCAGAAACAGTGGTTCTGAACATGCTGCCAATAGCTCGCCTGGGAAACATCCAGAGAAGTCCAAGATAGTGTTTTTTAGACTGGCTGCCACGAGCTGAAACGAATGCAGCCAAGAGCGAGCGTCTGTGACTTACGGTTCAAGAGTTATTCACAGAAACATGGTTCTGAACTTTGCTGCCAGCCGCGAAAGCGAAAATAACCAAGATCGAGCGTCTAGGATTTACTTGTCAATAGCTCGCCTGGGAAACATCCAGAGAAGTCAAAGACAGTGCTTCTATACTAATTGCCAGGCGCTGAGACGAATGCCGCCAAGATCTAGCGTCTATGACTTACGGTTCAAGAATTAGCCTCAGAAACAGTGGGAAACAGTGCTTCTATACTAATTGCCAGGCGCTGAGACGAATGCCGCCAAGATCGAGCGTCTATGACTTACGGTTCAAGAATTAGCCTCAGAAACAGTGGTTCTGAACATGCTGCCAATTGCTCGCCTGGGAAACATCCAGAGAAGTACAAGATAGTGTTTTTTAGACTGGCTGCCACGAGCTGAAACGAATGCAGCCAAGAGCGAGCGTCTGTGACTTACGGTTCAAGAGTTATTCACAGAAACATGGTTCTGAACTTTGCTGCCAGGCGCGAAAGCGAAAATAACCAAGATCGAGCGTCTAGGATTTACTTGTCAATAGCTCGCCTGGGAAACATCCAGAGAAGTCAAAGACAGTGCTTCTATACTAACTGCCAGGCGCTGAGACGAATGCCGCCAAGATCGAGCGTCTAAGACTTACGGTTCAAGAATTAGCCTCAGAAACAGTGGGAAACAGTGCTTCTATACTAATTGCCAGGCGCTGAGACGAATTCCGCCAAGATCGAGCGTCTATGACTTACGGTTCAAGAATTAGCCTCAGAAACAGTGGTTCTGAACATGCTGCCAATAGCTCGCCTGGGAAACATCCAGAGAAGTCCAAGATAGTGTTTTTTAGACTGGCTGCCACGAGCTGAAACGAATGCAGCCAAGAGCGAGCGTCTGTGACTTACGGTTCAAGAGTTATTCACAGAAACATGGTTCTGAACTTTGCTGCCAGCCGCGAAAGCGAAAATAACCAAGATCGAGCGTCTAGGATTTACTTGTCAATAGCTCGCCTGGGAAACATCCAGAGAAGTCAAAGACAGTGCTTCTATACTAATTGCCAGGCGCTGAGACGAATGCCGCCAAGATCTAGCGTCTATGACTTACGGTTCAAGAATTAGCCTCAGAAACAGTGGGAAACAGTGCTTCTATACTAATTGCCAGGCGCTGAAACGAATGATGCCAAGATCGAGCGTCTATGACTTACGGTTCAAGAATTAGCCTCAGAAACAGTGGTTCTGAACATGCTGCCAATAGCTCGTCTGGGAAACATCCAGAGAAGTCCAAGATAGTGTTTTTTAGACTGGCTGCCACGAGCTGAAACGAATGCAGCCAAGAGCGAGCGTCTGTGACTTACGGTTCAAGAGTTATTCACAGAAACATGGTTCTGAACTTTGCTGCCAGCCGCGAAAGCGAAAATAACCAAGATCGAGCGTCTAGGATTTACTTGTCAATAGCTCGCCTGGGAAACATCCAGAGAAGTCAAAGACAGTGCTTCTATACTAATTGCCAGGCGCTGAGACGAATGCCGCCAAGATCTAGCGTCTATGACTTACGGTTCAAGAATTAGCCTCAGAAACAGTGGGAAACAGTGCTTCTATACTAATTGCCAGGCGCTGAGACGAATGCCGCCAAGATCGAGCGTCTATGACTTACGGTTCGAGAATTAGCCTCAGAAACAGTGGTTCTGAACATGCTGCCAATAGCTCGTCTGGGAAACATCCAGAGAAGTCCAAGATAGTGTTTTTTAGACTGGCTGCCACGAGCTGAAACGAATGCAGCCAAGAGCGAGCGTCTGTGACTTACGGTTCAAGAGTTATTCACAGAAACATGGTTCTGAACTTTGCTGCCAGCCGCGAAAGCGAAAATAACCAAGATCGAGCGTCTAGGATTTACTTGTCAATAGCTCGCCTGGGAAACATCCAGAGAAGTCAAAGACAGTGCTTCTATACTAATTGCCAGGCGCTGAGACGAATGCCGCCAAGATCTAGCGTCTATGACTTACGGTTCAAGAATTAGCCTCAGAAACAGTGGGAAACAGTGCTTCTATACTAATTGCCAGGCGCTGAGACGAATGCCGCCAAGATCTAGCGTCTATGACTTACGGTTCAAGAATTAGCCTCAGAAACAGTGGTTCTGAACATGCTGCCTATAGCTCGCCTGGGAAACATCCAGAGAAGTCCAAGATAGTGTTTTTTAGACTGGCTGCCACGAGCTGAAACGAATGCAGCCAAGAGCGAGCGTCTGTGACTTACGGTTCAAGAGTTATTCACAGAAACATGGTTCTGAACTTTGCTGCCAGCCGCGAAAGCGAAAATAACCAAGATCGAGCGTCTAGGATTTACTTGTCAATAGCTCGCCTGGGAAACATCCAGAGAAGTCAAAGACAGTGCTTCTATACTAACTGCCAGGCGCTGAGACGAATGCCGCCAAGATCGAGCGTCTAAGACTTACGGTTCAAGAATTAGCCTCAGAAACAGTGGGAAACAGTGCTTCTATACTAATTGCCAGGCGCTGAGACGAATTCCGCCAAGATCGAGCGTCTATGACTTACGGTTCAAGAATTAGCCTCAGAAACAGTGGTTCTGAACATGCTGCCAATAGCTCGCCTGGGAAACATCCAGAGAAGTCCAAGATAGTGTTTTTTAGACTGGCTGCCACGAGCTGAAACGAATGCAGCCAAGAGCGAGCGTCTGTGACTTACGGTTCAAGAGTTATTCACAGAAACATGGTTCTGAACTTTGCTGCCAGCCGCGAAAGCGAAAATAACCAAGATCGAGCGTCTAGGATTTACTTGTCAATAGCTCGCCTGGGAAACATCCAGAGAAGTCAAAGACAGTGCTTCTATACTAATTGCCAGGCGCTGAGACGAATGCCGCCAAGATCTAGCGTCTATGACTTACGGTTCAAGAATTAGCCTCAGAAACAGTGGGAAACAGTGCTTCTATACTAATTGCCAGGCGCTGAAACGAATGATGCCAAGATCGAGCGTCTATGACTTACGGTTCAAGAATTAGCCTCAGAAACAGTGGTTCTGAACATGCTGCCAATAGCTCGTCTGGGAAACATCCAGAGAAGTCCAAGATAGTGTTTTTTAGACTGGCTGCCACGAGCTGAAACGAATGCAGCCAAGAGCGAGCGTCTGTGACTTACGGTTCAAGAGTTATTCACAGAAACATGGTTCTGAACTTTGCTGCCAGCCGCGAAAGCGAAAATAACCAAGATCGAGCGTCTAGGATTTACTTGTCAATAGCTCGCCTGGGAAACATCCAGAGAAGTCAAAGACAGTGCTTCTATACTAATTGCCAGGCGCTGAGACGAATGCCGCCAAGATCTAGCGTCTATGACTTACGGTTCAAGAATTAGCCTCAGAAACAGTGGGAAACAGTGCTTCTATACTAATTGCCAGGCGCTGAGACGAATGCCGCCAAGATCGAGCGTCTATGACTTACGGTTCGAGAATTAGCCTCAGAAACAGTGGTTCTGAACATGCTGCCAATAGCTCGTCTGGGAAACATCCAGAGAAGTCCAAGATAGTGTTTTTTAGACTGGCTGCCACGAGCTGAAACGAATGCAGCCAAGAGCGAGCGTCTGTGACTTACGGTTCAAGAGTTATTCACAGAAACATGGTTCTGAACTTTGCTGCCAGCCGCGAAAGCGAAAATAACCAAGATCGAGCGTCTAGGATTTACTTGTCAATAGCTCGCCTGGGAAACATCCAGAGAAGTCAAAAGACAGTGCTTCTATACTAATTGCCAGGCGCTGAGACGAATGCCGCCAAGATCTAGCGTCTATGACTTACGGTTCAAGAATTAGCCTCAGAAACAGTGGGAAACAGTGCTTCTATACTAATTGCCAGGCGCTGAGACGAATGCCGCCAAGATCTAGCGTCTATGACTTACGGTTCAAGAATTAGCCTCAGAAACAGTGGTTCTGAACATGCTGCCTATAGCTCGCCTGGGAAACATCCAGAGAAGTCCAAGATAGTGTTTTTTAGACTGGCTGCCACGAGCTGAAACGAATGCAGCCAAGAGCGAGCGTCTGTGACTTACGGTTCAAGAGTTATTCACAGAAACATGGTTCTGAACTTTGCTGCCAGCCGCGAAAGCGAAAATAACCAAGATCGAGCGTCTAGGATTTACTTGTCAATAGCTCGCCTGGGAAACATCCAGAGAAGTCAAAGACAGTCTTCTATACTAATTGCCAGGCGCTGAGACGAATGCCGCCAAGATCTAGCGTCTATGACTTACGGTTCAAGAATTAGCCTCAGAAACAGTGGGAAACAGTGCTTCTATACTAATTGCCAGGCGCTGAGACGAATGCCGCCAAGATCGAGCGTCTATGACTTACGGTTCAAGAATTAGCCTCAGAAACAGTGGTTCTGAACATGCTGCCAATTGCTCGCCTGGGAAACATCCAGAGAAGTACAAGATAGTGTTTTTAGACTGGCTGCCACGAGCTGAAACGAATGCAGCCAAGAGCGAGCGTCTGTGACTTACGGTTCAAGAGTTATTCACAGAAACATGGTTCTGAACTTTGCTGCCAGCCGCGAAAGCGAAAATAACCAAGATCGAGCGTCTAGGATTTGCTTGTCAATAGCTCGCCTGGGAAACATCCAGAGAAGTCAAAGACAGTGCTTCTATACTAACTGCCAGGCGCTGAGACGAATGCCGCCAAGATCGAGCGTCTAAGACTTACGGTTCAAGAATTAGCCTCAGAAACAGTGGTTCTGAACATGCTGCCAATAGCTCGACTGGTAAACATCCAGAGAAGTCCAAGATAATGTTTTTTAGACGGGCTGCCACGAGCTGAAACGAATGCAGCCAAGAGCGAGCGTCTGTGACTTACGGTTCAAGAGTTATTCACAGAAACATGGTTCTGAACTTTGCTGCCAGCCGCGAAAGCGAAAATAACCAAGATCGAGCGTCTAGGATTTACTTGTCAATAGCTCGCCTGGGAAACATCCAGAGAAGTCAAAGACAGTGCTTCTATACTAATTGCCAGGCGCTGAGACGAATGCCGCCAAGATCTAGCGTCTATGACTTACGGTTCAAGAATTAAGCCTCAGAAACAGTGGGAAACAGTGCTTCTATACTAATTGCCAGGCGCTGAGACGAATGCCGCCAAGATCGAGCGTCTATGACTTACGGTTCAAGAATTAGCCTCAGAAAACAGTGGTTCTGAACATGCTGCCAATTGCTCGCCTGGGAAACATCCAGAGAAGTACAAGATAGTGTTTTTTAGACTGGCTGCCACGAGCTGAAACGAATGCAGCCAAGAGCGAGCGTCTGTGACTTACGGTTCAAGAGTTATTCACAGAAACATGGTTCTGAACTTTGCTGCCAGGCGCGAAAGCGAAAATAACCAAGATCGAGCGTCTAGGATTTACTTGTCAATAGCTCGCCTGGGAAACATCCAGAGAAGTCAAAGACAGTGCTTCTATACTAACTGCCAGGCGCTGAGACGAATGCCGCCAAGATCGAGCGTCTATGACTTACGGTTCGAGAATTAGCCTCAGAAACAGTGGTTCTGAACATGCTGCCAATAGCTCGTCTGGGAAACATCCAGAGAAGTCCAAGATAGTGTTTTTTAGACTGGCTGCCACGAGCTGAAACGAATGCAGCCAAGAGCGAGCGTCTGTGACTTACGGTTCAAGAGTTATTCACAGAAACATGGTTCTGAACTTTGCTGCCAGCCGCGAAAGCGAAAATAACCAAGATCGAGCGTCTAGGATTTACTTGTCAATAGCTCGCCTGGGAAACATCCAGAGAAGTCAAAGACAGTGCTTCTATACTAATTGCCAGGCGCTGAGACGAATGCCGCCAAGATCTAGCGTCTATGACTTACGGTTCAAGAATTAGCCTCAGAAACAGTGGGAAACAGTGCTTCTATACTAATTGCCAGGCGCTGAGACGAATGCCGCCAAGATCTAGCGTCTATGACTTACGGTTCAAGAATTAGCCTCAGAAACAGTGGTTCTGAACATGCTGCCTATAGCTCGCCTGGGAAACATCCAGAGAAGTCCAAGATAGTGTTTTTTAGACTGGCTGCCACGAGCTGAAACGAATGCAGCCAAGAGCGAGCGTCTGTGACTTACGGTTCAAGAGTTATTCACAGAAACATGGTTCTGAACTTTGCTGCCAGGCGCGAAAGCGAAAATAACCAAGATCGAGCGTCTAGGATTTACTTGTCAATAGCTCGCCTGGGAAACATCCAGAGAAGTCAAAGACAGTGCTTCTATACTAACTGCCAGGCGCTGAGACGAATGCCGCCAAGATCGAGCGTCTAAGACTTACGGTTCAAGAATTAGCCTCAGAAACAGTGGGAAACAGTGCTTCTATACTAATTGCCAGGCGCTGAGACGAATTCCGCCAAGATCGAGCGTCTATGACTTACGGTTCAAGAATTAGCCTCAGAAACAGTGGTTCTGAACATGCTGCCAATAGCTCGCCTGGGAAACATCCAGAGAAGTCCAAGATAGTGTTTTTTAGACTGGCTGCCACGAGCTGAAACGAATGCAGCCAAGAGCGAGCGTCTGTGACTTACGGTTCAAGAGTTATTCACAGAAACATGGTTCTGAACTTTGCTGCCAGCCGCGAAAGCGAAAATAACCAAGATCGAGCGTCTAGGATTTACTTGTCAATAGCTCGCCTGGGAAACATCCAGAGAAGTCAAAGACAGTGCTTCTATACTAATTGCCAGGCGCTGAGACGAATGCCGCCAAGATCTAGCGTCTATGACTTACGGTTCAAGAATTAGCCTCAGAAACAGTGGGAAACAGTGCTTCTATACTAATTGCCAGGCGCTGAAACGAATGATGCCAAGATCGAGCGTCTATGACTTACGGTTCAAGAATTAGCCTCAGAAACAGTGGTTCTGAACATGCTGCCAATAGCTCGTCTGGGAAACATCCAGAGAAGTCCAAGATAGTGTTTTTTAGACTGGCTGCCACGAGCTGAAACGAATGCAGCCAAGAGCGAGCGTCTGTGACTTACGGTTCAAGAGTTATTCACAGAAACATGGTTCTGAACTTTGCTGCCAGCCGCGAAAGCGAAAATAACCAAGATCGAGCGTCTAGGATTTACTTGTCAATAGCTCGCCTGGGAAACATCCAGAGAAGTCAAAGACAGTGCTTCTATACTAATTGCCAGGCGCTGAGACGAATGCCGCCAAGATCTAGCGTCTATGACTTACGGTTCAAGAATTAGCCTCAGAAACAGTGGGAAACAGTGCTTCTATACTAATTGCCAGGCGCTGAGACGAATGCCGCCAAGATCGAGCGTCTATGACTTACGGTTCAAGAATTAGCCTCAGAAACAGTGGTTCTGAACATGCTGCCAATTGCTCGCCTGGGAAACATCCAGAGAAGTACAAGATAGTGTTTTTTAGACTGGCTGCCACGAGCTGAAACGAATGCAGCCAAGAGCGAGCGTCTGTGACTTACGGTTCAAGAGTTATTCACAGAAACATGGTTCTGAACTTTGCTGCCAGGCGCGAAAGCGAAAATAACCAAGATCGAGCGTCTAGGATTTACTTGTCAATAGCTCGCCTGGGAAACATCCAGAGAAGTCAAAGACAGTGCTTCTATACTAACTGCCAGGCGCTGAGACGAATGCCGCCAAGATCGAGCGTCTAAGACTTACGGTTCAAGAATTAGCCTCAGAAACAGTGGGAAACAGTGCTTCTATACTAATTGCCAGGCGCTGAGACGAATTCCGCCAAGATCGAGCGTCTATGACTTACGGTTCAAGAATTAGCCTCAGAAACAGTGGTTCTGAACATGCTGCCAATAGCTCGCCTGGGAAACATCCAGAGAAGTCCAAGATAGTGTTTTTTAGACTGGCTGCCACGAGCTGAAACGAATGCAGCCAAGAGCGAGCGTCTGTGACTTACGGTTCAAGAGTTATTCACAGAAACATGGTTCTGAACTTTGCTGCCAGCCGCGAAAGCGAAAATAACCAAGATCGAGCGTCTAGGATTTACTTGTCAATAGCTCGCCTGGGAAACATCCAGAGAAGTCAAAGACAGTGCTTCTATACTAATTGCCAGGCGCTGAGACGAATGCCGCCAAGATCTAGCGTCTATGACTTACGGTTCAAGAATTAGCCTCAGAAACAGTGGGAAACAGTGCTTCTATACTAATTGCCAGGCGCTGAAACGAATGATGCCAAGATCGAGCGTCTATGACTTACGGTTCAAGAATTAGCCTCAGAAACAGTGGTTCTGAACATGCTGCCAATAGCTCGTCTGGGAAACATCCAGAGAAGTCCAAGATAGTGTTTTTTAGACTGGCTGCCACGAGCTGAAACGAATGCAGCCAAGAGCGAGCGTCTGTGACTTACGGTTCAAGAGTTATTCACAGAAACATGGTTCTGAACTTTGCTGCCAGCCGCGAAAGCGAAAATAACCAAGATCGAGCGTCTAGGATTTACTTGTCAATAGCTCGCCTGGGAAACATCCAGAGAAGTCAAAGACAGTGCTTCTATACTAATTGCCAGGCGCTGAGACGAATGCCGCCAAGATCTAGCGTCTATGACTTACGGTTCAAGAATTAGCCTCAGAAACAGTGGGAAACAGTGCTTCTATACTAATTGCCAGGCGCTGAGACGAATGCCGCCAAGATCGAGCGTCTATGACTTACGGTTCGAGAATTAGCCTCAGAAACAGTGGTTCTGAACATGCTGCCAATAGCTCGTCTGGGAAACATCCAGAGAAGTCCAAGATAGTGTTTTTTAGACTGGCTGCCACGAGCTGAAACGAATGCAGCCAAGAGCGAGCGTCTGTGACTTACGGTTCAAGAGTTATTCACAGAAACATGGTTCTGAACTTTGCTGCCAGCCGCGAAAGCGAAAATAACCAAGATCGAGCGTCTAGGATTTACTTGTCAATAGCTCGCCTGGGAAACATCCAGAGAAGTCAAAGACAGTGCTTCTATACTAACTGCCAGGCGCTGAGACGAATGCCGCCAAGATCGAGCGTCTAAGACTTACGGTTCAAGAATTAGCCTCAGAAACAGTGGGAAACAGTGCTTCTATACTAATTGCCAGGCGCTGAGACGAATTCCGCCAAGATCGAGCGTCTATGACTTACGGTTCAAGAATTAGCCTCAGAAACAGTGGTTCTGAACATGCTGCCAATAGCTCGCCTGGGAAACATCCAGAGAAGTCCAAGATAGTGTTTTTTAGACTGGCTGCCACGAGCTGAAACGAATGCAGCCAAGAGCGAGCGTCTGTGACTTACGGTTCAAGAGTTATTCACAGAAACATGGTTCTGAACTTTGCTGCCAGCCGCGAAAGCGAAAATAACCAAGATCGAGCGTCTAGGATTTACTTGTCAATAGCTCGCCTGGGAAACATCCAGAGAAGTCAAAGACAGTGCTTCTATACTAATTGCCAGGCGCTGAGACGAATGCCGCCAAGATCTAGCGTCTATGACTTACGGTTCAAGAATTAGCCTCAGAAACAGTGGGAAACAGTGCTTCTATACTAATTGCCAGGCGCTGAGACGAATGCCGCCAAGATCGAGCGTCTATGACTTACGGTTCAAGAATTAGCCTCAGAAACAGTGGTTCTGAACATGCTGCCAATTGCTCGCCTGGGAAACATCCAGAGAAGTACAAGATAGTGTTTTTTAGACTGGCTGCCACGAGCTGAAACGAATGCAGCCAAGAGCGAGCGTCTGTGACTTACGGTTCAAGAGTTATTCACAGAAACATGGTTCTGAACTTTGCTGCCAGGCGCGAAAGCGAAAATAACCAAGATCGAGCGTCTAGGATTTACTTGTCAATAGCTCGCCTGGGAAACATCCAGAGAAGTCAAAGACAGTGCTTCTATACTAACTGCCAGGCGCTGAGACGAATGCCGCCAAGATCGAGCGTCTAAGACTTACGGTTCAAGAATTAGCCTCAGAAACAGTGGGAAACAGTGCTTCTATACTAATTGCCAGGCGCTGAGACGAATTCCGCCAAGATCGAGCGTCTATGACTTACGGTTCAAGAATTAGCCTCAGAAACAGTGGTTCTGAACATGCTGCCAATAGCTCGCCTGGGAAACATCCAGAGAAGTCCAAGATAGTGTTTTTTAGACTGGCTGCCACGAGCTGAAACGAATGCAGCCAAGAGCGAGCGTCTGTGACTTACGGTTCAAGAGTTATTCACAGAAACATGGTTCTGAACTTTGCTGCCAGCCGCGAAAGCGAAAATAACCAAGATCGAGCGTCTAGGATTTACTTGTCAATAGCTCGCCTGGGAAACATCCAGAGAAGTCAAAGACAGTGCTTCTATACTAATTGCCAGGCGCTGAGACGAATGCCGCCAAGATCTAGCGTCTATGACTTACGGTTCAAGAATTAGCCTCAGAAACAGTGGGAAACAGTGCTTCTATACTAATTGCCAGGCGCTGAAACGAATGATGCCAAGATCGAGCGTCTATGACTTACGGTTCAAGAATTAGCCTCAGAAACAGTGGTTCTGAACATGCTGCCAATAGCTCGTCTGGGAAACATCCAGAGAAGTCCAAGATAGTGTTTTTTAGACTGGCTGCCACGAGCTGAAACGAATGCAGCCAAGAGCGAGCGTCTGTGACTTACGGTTCAAGAGTTATTCACAGAAACATGGTTCTGAACTTTGCTGCCAGCCGCGAAAGCGAAAATAACCAAGATCGAGCGTCTAGGATTTACTTGTCAATAGCTCGCCTGGGAAACATCCAGAGAAGTCAAAGACAGTGCTTCTATACTAATTGCCAGGCGCTGAGACGAATGCCGCCAAGATCTAGCGTCTATGACTTACGGTTCAAGAATTAGCCTCAGAAACAGTGGGAAACAGTGCTTCTATACTAATTGCCAGGCGCTGAGACGAATGCCGCCAAGATCGAGCGTCTATGACTTACGGTTCGAGAATTAGCCTCAGAAACAGTGGTTCTGAACATGCTGCCAATAGCTCGTCTGGGAAACATCCAGAGAAGTCCAAGATAGTGTTTTTTAGACTGGCTGCCACGAGCTGAAACGAATGCAGCCAAGAGCGAGCGTCTGTGACTTACGGTTCAAGAGTTATTCACAGAAACATGGTTCTGAACTTTGCTGCCAGCCGCGAAAGCGAAAATAACCAAGATCGAGCGTCTAGGATTTACTTGTCAATAGCTCGCCTGGGAAACATCCAGAGAAGTCAAAGACAGTGCTTCTATACTAATTGCCAGGCGCTGAGACGAATGCCGCCAAGATCTAGCGTCTATGACTTACGGTTCAAGAATTAGCCTCAGAAACAGTGGGAAACAGTGCTTCTATACTAATTGCCAGGCGCTGAGACGAATGCCGCCAAGATCTAGCGTCTATGACTTACGGTTCAAGAATTAGCCTCAGAAACAGTGGTTCTGAACATGCTGCCTATAGCTCGCCTGGGAAACATCCAGAGAAGTCCAAGATAGTGTTTTTTAGACTGGCTGCCACGAGCTGAAACGAATGCAGCCAAGAGCGAGCGTCTGTGACTTACGGTTCAAGAGTTATTCACAGAAACATGGTTCTGAACTTTGCTGCCAGCCGCGAAAGCGAAAATAACCAAGATCGAGCGTCTAGGATTTACTTGTCAATAGCTCGCCTGGGAAACATCCAGAGAAGTCAAAGACAGTGCTTCTATACTAATTGCCAGGCGCTGAGACGAATGCCGCCAAGATCTAGCGTCTATGACTTACGGTTCAAGAATTAGCCTCAGAAACAGTGGGAAACAGTGCTTCTATACTAATTGCCAGGCGCTGAGACGAATGCCGCCAAGATCGAGCGTCTATGACTTACGGTTCGAGAATTAGCCTCAGAAACAGTGGTTCTGAACATGCTGCCAATAGCTCGTCTGGGAAACATCCAGAGAAGTCCAAGATAGTGTTTTTTAGACTGGCTGCCACGAGCTGAAACGAATGCAGCCAAGAGCGAGCGTCTGTGACTTACGGTTCAAGAGTTATTCACAGAAACATGGTTCTGAACTTTGCTGCCAGCCGCGAAAGCGAAAATAACCAAGATCGAGCGTCTAGGATTTACTTGTCAATAGCTCGCCTGGGAAACATCCAGAGAAGTCAAAGACAGTGCTTCTATACTAATTGCCAGGCGCTGAGACGAATGCCGCCAAGATCTAGCGTCTATGACTTACGGTTCAAGAATTAGCCTCAGAAACAGTGGGAAACAGTGCTTCTATACTAATTGCCAGGCGCTGAGACGAATGCCGCCAAGATCTAGCGTCTATGACTTACGGTTCAAGAGTTAGCCTCAGAAACAGTGGTTCTGAACATGCTGCCTATAGCTCGCCTGGGAAACATCCAGAGAAGTCCAAGATAGTGTTTTTTAGACTGGCTGCCACGAGCTGAAACGAATGCAGCCAAGAGCGAGCGTCTGTGACTTACGGTTCAAGAGTTATTCACAGAAACATGGTTCTGAACTTTGCTGCCAGCCGCGAAAGCGAAAATAACCAAGATCGAGCGTCTAGGATTTACTTGTCAATAGCTCGCCTGGGAAACATCCAGAGAAGTCAAAGACAGTCTTCTATACTAATTGCCAGGCGCTGAGACGAATGCCGCCAAGATCTAGCGTCTATGACTTACGGTTCAAGAATTAGCCTCAGAAACAGTGGGAAACAGTGCTTCTATACTAATTGCCAGGCGCTGAGACGAATGCCGCCAAGATCGAGCGTCTATGACTTACGGTTCAAGAATTAGCCTCAGAAACAGTGGTTCTGAACATGCTGCCAATTGCTCGCCTGGGAAACATCCAGAGAAGTACAAGATAGTGTTTTTTAGACTGGCTGCCACGAGCTGAAACGAATGCAGCCAAGAGCGAGCGTCTGTGACTTACGGTTCAAGAGTTATTCACAGAAACATGGTTCTGAACTTTGCTGCCAGCCGCGAAAGCGAAAATAACCAAGATCGAGCGTCTAGGATTTACTTGTCAATAGCTCGCCTGGGAAACATCCAGAGAAGTCAAAGACAGTGCTTCTATACTAACTGCCAGGCGCTGAGACGAATGCCGCCAAGATCGAGCGTCTAAGACTTACGGTTCAAGAATTAGCCTCAGAAACAGTGGTTCTGAACATGCTGCCAATAGCTCGACTGGTAAACATCCAGAGAAGTCCAAGATAATGTTTTTTAGACGGGCTGCCACGAGCTGAAACGAATGCAGCCGAGAGCGAGCGTCTGTGACTTACGGTTCAAGAGTTATTCACAGAAACATGGTTCTGAACTTTGCTGCCAGCCGCGAAAGCGAAAATAACCAAGATCGAGCGTCTAGGATTTACTTGTCAATAGCTCGCCTGGGATACATCCAGAGAAGTCAAAGACAGTGCTTCTATACTAATTGCCAGGCGCTGAGACGAATGCCGCCAAGATCTAGCGTCTATGACTTACGGTTCAAGAATTAGCCTCAGAAACAGTGGGAAACAGTGCTTCTATACTAATTGCCAGGCGCTGAGACGAATTCCGCCAAGATCGAGCGTCTATGACTTACGGTTCAAGAATTAGCCTCAGAAACAGTGGTTCTGAACATGCTGCCAATAGCTCCTCTGGGAAACATCCAGAGAAGTCCAAGATAGTGTTTTTTAGACTGGCTGCCACGAGCTGAAACGAATGCAGCCAAGAGCGAGCGTCTGTGACTTACGGTTCAAGAGTTATTCACAGAAACATGGTTCTGAACTTTGCTGCCAGCCGCGAAAGCGAAAATAACCAAGATCGAGCGTCTAGGATTTACTTGTCAATAGCTCGCCTGGGAAACATCCAGAGAAGTCAAAGACAGTGCTTCTATACTAATTGCCAGGCGCTGAGACGAATGCCGCCAAGATCTAGCGTCTATGACTTACGGTTCAAGAATTAGCCTCAGAAACAGTGGGAAACAGTGCTTCTATACTAATTGCCAGGCGCTGAGACGAATGCCGCCAAGATCTAGCGTCTATGACTTACGGTTCAAGAATTAGCCTCAGAAACAGTGGTTCTGAACATGCTGCCTATAGCTCGCCTGGGAAACATCCAGAGAAGTCCAAGATAGTGTTTTTTAGACTGGCTGCCACGAGCTGAAACGAATGCAGCCAAGAGCGAGCGTCTGTGACTTACGGTTCAAGAGTTATTCACAGAAACATGGTTCTGAACTTTGCTGCCAGCCGCGAAAGCGAAAATAACCAAGATCGAGCGTCTAGGATTTACTTGTCAATAGCTCGCCTGGGAAACATCCAGAGAAGTCAAAGACAGTCTTCTATACTAATTGCCAGGCGCTGAGATGAATGCCGCCAAGATCTAGCGTCTATGACTTACGGTTCAAGAATTAGCCTCAGAAACAGTGGGAAACAGTGCTTCTATACTAATTGCCAGGCGCTGAGACGAATGCCGCCAAGATCGAGCGTCTATGACTTACGGTTCAAGAATTAGCCTCAGAAACAGTGGTTCTGAACATGCTGCCAATTGCTCGCCTGGGAAACATCCAGAGAAGTACAAGATAGTGTTTTTTAGACTGGCTGCCACGAGCTGAAACGAATGCAGCCAAGAGCGAGCGTCTGTGACTTACGGTTCAAGAGTTATTCACAGAAACATGGTTCTGAACTTTGCTGCCAGCCGCGAAAGCGAAAATAACCAAGATCGAGCGTCTAGGATTTACTTGTCAATAGCTCGCCTGGGAAACATCCAGAGAAGTCAAAGACAGTGCTTCTATACTAACTGCCAGGCGCTGAGACGAATGCCGCCAAGATCGAGCGTCTAAGACTTACGGTTCAAGAATTAGCCTCAGAAACAGTGGGAAACAGTGCTTCTATACTAATTGCCAGGCGCTGAGACGAATTCCGCCAAGATCGAGCGTCTATGACTTACGGTTCAAGAATTAGCCTCAGAAACAGTGGTTCTGAACATGCTGCCAATAGCTCGCCTGGGAAACATCCAGAGAAGTCCAAGATAGTGTTTTTTAGACTGGCTGCCACGAGCTGAAACGAATGCAGCCAAGAGCGAGCGTCTGTGACTTACGGTTCAAGAGTTATTCACAGAAACATGGTTCTGAACTTTGCTGCCAGCCGCGAAAGCGAAAATAACCAAGATCGAGCGTCTAGGATTTACTTGTCAATAGCTCGCCTGGGAAACATCCAGAGAAGTCAAAGACAGTGCTTCTATACTAATTGCCAGGCGCTGAGACGAATGCCGCCAAGATCTAGCGTCTATGACTTACGGTTCAAGAATTAGCCTCAGAAACAGTGGGAAACAGTGCTTCTATACTAATTGCCAGGCGCTGAGACGAATGCCGCCAAGATCGAGCGTCTATGACTTACGGTTCAAGAATTAGCCTCAGAAACAGTGGTTCTGAACATGCTGCCAATTGCTCGCCTGGGAAACATCCAGAGAAGTACAAGATAGTGTTTTTTAGACTGGCTGCCACGAGCTGAAACGAATGCAGCCAAGAGCGAGCGTCTGTGACTTACGGTTCTAGAGTTATTCACAGAAACATGGTTCTGAACTTTGCTGCCAGGCGCGAAAGCGAAAATAACCAAGATCGAGCGTCTAGGATTTACTTGTCAATAGCTCGCCTGGGAAACATCCAGAGAAGTCAAAGACAGTGCTTCTATACTAACTGCCAGGCGCTGAGACGAATGCCGCCAAGATCGAGCGTCTAAGACTTACGGTTCAAGAATTAGCCTCAGAAACAGTGGGAAACAGTGCTTCTATACTAATTGCCAGGCGCTGAGACGAATTCCGCCAAGATCGAGCGTCTATGACTTACGGTTCAAGAATTAGCCTCAGAAACAGTGGTTCTGAACATGCTGCCAATAGCTCGCCTGGGAAACATCCAGAGAAGTCCAAGATAGTGTTTTTTAGACTGGCTGCCACGAGCTGAAACGAATGCAGCCAAGAGCGAGCGTCTGTGACTTACGGTTCAAGAGTTATTCACAGAAACATGGTTCTGAACTTTGCTGCCAGCCGCGAAAGCGAAAATAACCAAGATCGAGCGTCTAGGATTTACTTGTCAATAGCTCGCCTGGGAAACATCCAGAGAAGTCAAAGACAGTGCTTCTATACTAATTGCCAGGCGCTGAGACGAATGCCGCCAAGATCTAGCGTCTATGACTTACGGTTCAAGAATTAGCCTCAGAAACAGTGGGAAACAGTGCTTCTATACTAATTGCCAGGCGCTGAAACGAATGATGCCAAGATCGAGCGTCTATGACTTACGGTTCAAGAATTAGCCTCAGAAACAGTGGTTCTGAACATGCTGCCAATAGCTCGTCTGGGAAACATCCAGAGAAGTCCAAGATAGTGTTTTTTAGACTGGCTGCCACGAGCTGAAACGAATGCAGCCAAGAGCGAGCGTCTGTGACTTACGGTTCAAGAGTTATTCACAGAAACATGGTTCTGAACTTTGCTGCCAGCCGCGAAAGCGAAAATAACCAAGATCGAGCGTCTAGGATTTACTTGTCAATAGCTCGCCTGGGAAACATCCAGAGAAGTCAAAGACAGTGCTTCTATACTAATTGCCAGGCGCTGAGACGAATGCCGCCAAGATCTAGCGTCTATGACTTACGGTTCAAGAATTAGCCTCAGAAACAGTGGGAAACAGTGCTTCTATACTAATTGCCAGGCGCTGAGACGAATGCCGCCAAGATCGAGCGTCTATGACTTACGGTTCGAGAATTAGCCTCAGAAACAGTGGTTCTGAACATGCTGCCAATAGCTCGTCTGGGAAACATCCAGAGAAGTCCAAGATAGTGTTTTTTAGACTGGCTGCCACGAGCTGAAACGAATGCAGCCAAGAGCGAGCGTCTGTGACTTACGGTTCAAGAGTTATTCACAGAAACATGGTTCTGAACTTTGCTGCCAGCCGCGAAAGCGAAAATAACCAAGATCGAGCGTCTAGGATTTACTTGTCAATAGCTCGCCTGGGAAACATCCAGAGAAGTCAAAGACAGTGCTTCTATACTAATTGCCAGGCGCTGAGACGAATGCCGCCAAGATCTAGCGTCTATGACTTACGGTTCAAGAATTAGCCTCAGAAACAGTGGGAAACAGTGCTTCTATACTAATTGCCAGGCGCTGAGACGAATGCCGCCAAGATCTAGCGTCTATGACTTACGGTTCAAGAATTAGCCTCAGAAACAGTGGTTCTGAACATGCTGCCTATAGCTCGCCTGGGAAACATCCAGAGAAGTCCAAGATAGTGTTTTTTTAGACTGGCTGCCACGAGCTGAAACGAATGCAGCCAAGAGCGAGCGTCTGTGACTTACGGTTCAAGAGTTATTCACAGAAACATGGTTCTGAACTTTGCTGCCAGCCGCGAAAGCGAAAATAACCAAGATCGAGCGTCTAGGATTTACTTGTCAATAGCTCGCCTGGGAAACATCCAGAGAAGTCAAAGACAGTGCTTCTATACTAACTGCCAGGCGCTGAGACGAATGCCGCCAAGATCGAGCGTCTAAGACTTACGGTTCAAGAATTAGCCTCAGAAACAGTGGGAAACAGTGCTTCTATACTAATTGCCAGGCGCTGAGACGAATTCCGCCAAGATCGAGCGTCTATGACTTACGGTTCAAGAATTAGCCTCAGAAACAGTGGTTCTGAACATGCTGCCAATAGCTCGCCTGGGAAACATCCAGAGAAGTCCAAGATAGTGTTTTTTAGACTGGCTGCCACGAGCTGAAACGAATGCAGCCAAGAGCGAGCGTCTGTGACTTACGGTTCAAGAGTTATTCACAGAAACATGGTTCTGAACTTTGCTGCCAGCCGCGAAAGCGAAAATAACCAAGATCGAGCGTCTAGGATTTACTTGTCAATAGCTCGCCTGGGAAACATCCAGAGAAGTCAAAGACAGTGCTTCTATACTAATTGCCAGGCGCTGAGACGAATGCCGCCAAGATCTAGCGTCTATGACTTACGGTTCAAGAATTAGCCTCAGAAACAGTGGGAAACAGTGCTTCTATACTAATTGCCAGGCGCTGAAACGAATGATGCCAAGATCGAGCGTCTATGACTTACGGTTCAAGAATTAGCCTCAGAAACAGTGGTTCTGAACATGCTGCCAATAGCTCGTCTGGGAAACATCCAGAGAAGTCCAAGATAGTGTTTTTTAGACTGGCTGCCACGAGCTGAAACGAATGCAGCCAAGAGCGAGCGTCTGTGACTTACGGTTCAAGAGTTATTCACAGAAACATGGTTCTGAACTTTGCTGCCAGCCGCGAAAGCGAAAATAACCAAGATCGAGCGTCTAGGATTTACTTGTCAATAGCTCGCCTGGGAAACATCCAGAGAAGTCAAAGACAGTGCTTCTATACTAATTGCCAGGCGCTGAGACGAATGCCGCCAAGATCTAGCGTCTATGACTTACGGTTCAAGAATTAGCCTCAGAAACAGTGGGAAACAGTGCTTCTATACTAATTGCCAGGCGCTGAGACGAATGCCGCCAAGATCTAGCGTCTATGACTTACGGTTCAAGAATTAGCCTCAGAAACAGTGGTTCTGAACATGCTGCCAATAGCTCGCCTGGGAAACATCCAGAGAAGTCCAAGATAGTGTTTTTTAGACTGGCTGCCACGAGCTGAAACGAATGCAGCCAAGAGCGAGCGTCTGTGACTTACGGTTCAAGAGTTATTCACAGAAACATGGTTCTGAACTTTGCTGCCAGCCGCGAAAGCGAAAATAACCAAGATCGAGCGTCTAGGATTTACTTGTCAATAGCTCGCCTGGGAAACATCCAGAGAAGTCAAAGACAGTGCTTCTATACTAATTGCCAGGCGCTGAGACGAATGCCGCCAAGATCTAGCGTCTATGACTTACGGTTCAAGAATTAGCCTCAGAAACAGTGGGAAACAGTGCTTCTATACTAATTGCCAGGCGCTGAGACGAATGCCGCCAAGATCTAGCGTCTATGACTTACGGTTCAAGAATTAGCCTCAGAAACAGTGGTTCTGAACATGCTGCCTATAGCTCGCCTGGGAAACATCCAGAGAAGTCCAAGATAGTGTTTTTTAGACTGGCTGCCACGAGCTGAAACGAATGCAGCCAAGAGCGAGCGTCTGTGACTTACGGTTCAAGAGTTATTCACAGAAACATGGTTCTGAACTTTGCTGCCAGCCGCGAAAGCGAAAATAACCAAGATCGAGCGTCTAGGATTTACTTGTCAATAGCTCGCCTGGGAAACATCCAGAGAAGTCAAAGACAGTCTTCTATACTAATTGCCAGGCGCTGAGACGAATGCCGCCAAGATCTAGCGTCTATGACTTACGGTTCAAGAATTAGCCTCAGAAACAGTGGGAAACAGTGCTTCTATACTAATTGCCAGGCGCTGAGACGAATGCCGCCAAGATCGAGCGTCTATGACTTACGGTTCAAGAATTAGCCTCAGAAACAGTGGTTCTGAACATGCTGCCAATTGCTCGCCTGGGAAACATCCAGAGAAGTACAAGATAGTGTTTTTTAGACTGGCTGCCACGAGCTGAAACGAATGCAGCCAAGAGCGAGCGTCTGTGACTTACGGTTCAAGAGTTATTCACAGAAACATGGTTCTGAACTTTGCTGCCAGCCGCGAAAGCGAAAATAACCAAGATCGAGCGTCTAGGATTTACTTGTCAATAGCTCGCCTGGGAAACATCCAGAGAAGTCAAAGACAGTGCTTCTATACTAACTGCCAGGCGCTGAGACGAATGCCGCCAAGATCGAGCGTCTAAGACTTACGGTTCAAGAATTAGCCTCAGAAACAGTGGTTCTGAACATGCTGCCAATAGCTCGACTGGTAAACATCCAGAGAAGTCCAAGATAATGTTTTTTAGACGGGCTGCCACGAGCTGAAACGAATGCAGCCGAGAGCGAGCGTCTGTGACTTACGGTTCAAGAGTTATTCACAGAAACATGGTTCTGAACTTTGCTGCCAGCCGCGAAAGCGAAAATAACCAAGATCGAGCGTCTAGGATTTACTTGTCAATAGCTCGCCTGGGATACATCCAGAGAAGTCAAAGACAGTGCTTCTATACTAATTGCCAGGCGCTGAGACGAATGCCGCCAAGATCTAGCGTCTATGACTTACGGTTCAAGAATTAGCCTCAGAAACAGTGGGAAACAGTGCTTCTATACTAATTGCCAGGCGCTGAGACGAATTCCGCCAAGATCGAGCGTCTATGACTTACGGTTCAAGAATTAGCCTCAGAAACAGTGGTTCTGAACATGCTGCCAATAGCTCCTCTGGGAAACATCCAGAGAAGTCCAAGATAGTGTTTTTTAGACTGGCTGCCACGAGCTGAAACGAATGCAGCCAAGAGCGAGCGTCTGTGACTTACGGTTCAAGAGTTATTCACAGAAACATGGTTCTGAACTTTGCTGCCAGCCGCGAAAGCGAAAATAACCAAGATCGAGCGTCTAGGATTTACTTGTCAATAGCTCGCCTGGGAAACATCCAGAGAAGTCAAAGACAGTGCTTCTATACTAATTGCCAGGCGCTGAGACGAATGCCGCCAAGATCTAGCGTCTATGACTTACGGTTCAAGAATTAGCCTCAGAAACAGTTGGAAACAGTGCTTCTATACTAATTGCCAGGCGCTGAGACGAATGCCGCCAAGATCTAGCGTCTATGACTTACGGTTCAAGAATTAGCCTCAGAAACAGTGGTTCTGAACATGCTGCCTATAGCTCGCCTGGGAAACATCCAGAGAAGTCCAAGATAGTGTTTTTTAGACTGGCTGCCACGAGCTGAAACGAATGCAGCCAAGAGCGAGCGTCTGTGACTTACGGTTCAAGAGTTATTCACAGAAACATGGTTCTGAACTTTGCTGCCAGCCGCGAAAGCGAAAATAACCAAGATCGAGCGTCTAGGATTTACTTGTCAATAGCTCGCCTGGGAAACATCCAGAGAAGTCAAAGACAGTCTTCTATACTAATTGCCAGGCGCTGAGATGAATGCCGCCAAGATCTAGCGTCTATGACTTACGGTTCAAGAATTAGCCTCAGAAACAGTGGGAAACAGTGCTTCTATACTAATTGCCAGGCGCTGAGACGAATGCCGCCAAGATCGAGCGTCTATGACTTACGGTTCAAGAATTAGCCTCAGAAACAGTGGTTCTGAACATGCTGCCAATTGCTCGCCTGGGAAACATCCAGAGAAGTACAAGATAGTGTTTTTTAGACTGGCTGCCACGAGCTGAAACGAATGCAGCCAAGAGCGAGCGTCTGTGACTTACGGTTCAAGAGTTATTCACAGAAACATGGTTCTGAACTTTGCTGCCAGCCGCGAAAGCGAAAATAACCAAGATCGAGCGTCTAGGATTTACTTGTCAATAGCTCGCCTGGGAAACATCCAGAGAAGTCAAAGACAGTGCTTCTATACTAACTGCCAGGCGCTGAGACGAATGCCGCCAAGATCGAGCGTCTAAGACTTACGGTTCAAGAATTAGCCTCAGAAACAGTGGGAAACAGTGCTTCTATACTAATTGCCAGGCGCTGAGACGAATTCCGCCAAGATCGAGCGTCTATGACTTACGGTTCAAGAATTAGCCTCAGAAACAGTGGTTCTGAACATGCTGCCAATAGCTCGCCTGGGAAACATCCAGAGAAGTCCAAGATAGTGTTTTTTAGACTGGCTGCCACGAGCTGAAACGAATGCAGCCAAGAGCGAGCGTCTGTGACTTACGGTTCAAGAGTTATTCACAGAAACATGGTTCTGAACTTTGCTGCCAGCCGCGAAAGCGAAAATAACCAAGATCGAGCGTCTAGGATTTACTTGTCAATAGCTCGCCTGGGAAACATCCAGAGAAGTCAAAGACAGTGCTTCTATACTAATTGCCAGGCGCTGAGACGAATGCCGCCAAGATCTAGCGTCTATGACTTACGGTTCAAGAATTAGCCTCAGAAACAGTGGGAAACAGTGCTTCTATACAAATTGCCAGGCGCTGAGACGAATGCCGCCAAGATCGAGCGTCTATGACTTACGGTTCAAGAATTAGCCTCAGAAACAGTGGTTCTGAACATGCTGCCAATTGCTCGCCTGGGAAACATCCAGAGAAGTACAAGATAGTGTTTTTTAGACTGGCTGCCACGAGCTGAAACGAATGCAGCCAAGAGCGAGCGTCTGTGACTTACGGTTCAAGAGTTATTCACAGAAACATGGTTCTGAACTTTGCTGCCAGGCGCGAAAGCGAAAATAACCAAGATCGAGCGTCTAGGATTTACTTGTCAATAGCTCGCCTGGGAAACATCCAGAGAAGTCAAAGACAGTGCTTCTATACTAACTGCCAGGCGCTGAGACGAATGCCGCCAAGATCGAGCGTCTAAGACTTACGGTTCAAGAATTAGCCTCAGAAACAGTGGGAAACAGTGCTTCTATACTAATTGCCAGGCGCTGAGACGAATTCCGCCAAGATCGAGCGTCTATGACTTACGGTTCAAGAATTAGCCTCAGAAACAGTGGTTCTGAACATGCTGCCAATAGCTCGCCTGGGAAACATCCAGAGAAGTCCAAGATAGTGTTTTTTAGACTGGCTGCCACGAGCTGAAACGAATGCAGCCAAGAGCGAGCGTCTGTGACTTACGGTTCAAGAGTTATTCACAGAAACATGGTTCTGAACTTTGCTGCCAGCCGCGAAAGCGAAAATAACCAAGATCGAGCGTCTAGGATTTACTTGTCAATAGCTCGCCTGGGAAACATCCAGAGAAGTCAAAGACAGTGCTTCTATACTAATTGCCAGGCGCTGAGACGAATGCCGCCAAGATCTAGCGTCTATGACTTACGGTTCAAGAATTAGCCTCAGAAACAGTGGGAAACAGTGCTTCTATACTAATTGCCAGGCGCTGAAACGAATGATGCCAAGATCGAGCGTCTATGACTTACGGTTCAAGAATTAGCCTCAGAAACAGTGGTTCTGAACATGCTGCCAATAGCTCGTCTGGGAAACATCCAGAGAAGTCCAAGATAGTGTTTTTTAGACTGGCTGCCACGAGCTGAAACGAATGCAGCCAAGAGCGAGCGTCTGTGACTTACGGTTCAAGAGTTATTCACAGAAACATGGTTCTGAACTTTGCTGCCAGCCGCGAAAGCGAAAATAACCAAGATCGAGCGTCTAGGATTTACTTGTCAATAGCTCGCCTGGGAAACATCCAGAGAAGTCAAAGACAGTGCTTCTATACTAATTGCCAGGCGCTGAGACGAATGCCGCCAAGATCTAGCGTCTATGACTTACGGTTCAAGAATTAGCCTCAGAAACAGTGGGAAACAGTGCTTCTATACTAATTGCCAGGCGCTGAGACGAATGCCGCCAAGATCGAGCGTCTATGACTTACGGTTCGAGAATTAGCCTCAGAAACAGTGGTTCTGAACATGCTGCCAATAGCTCGTCTGGGAAACATCCAGAGAAGTCCAAGATAGTGTTTTTTAGACTGGCTGCCACGAGCTGAAACGAATGCAGCCAAGAGCGAGCGTCTGTGACTTACGGTTCAAGAGTTATTCACAGAAACATGGTTCTGAACTTTGCTGCCAGCCGCGAAAGCGAAAATAACCAAGATCGAGCGTCTAGGATTTACTTGTCAATAGCTCGCCTGGGAAACATCCAGAGAAGTCAAAGACAGTGCTTCTATACTAATTGCCAGGCGCTGAGACGAATGCCGCCAAGATCTAGCGTCTATGACTTACGGTTCAAGAATTAGCCTCAGAAACAGTGGGAAACAGTGCTTCTATACTAATTGCCAGGCGCTGAGACGAATGCCGCCAAGATCTAGCGTCTATGACTTACGGTTCAAGAATTAGCCTCAGAAACAGTGGTTCTGAACATGCTGCCTATAGCTCGCCTGGGAAACATCCAGAGAAGTCCAAGATAGTGTTTTTTAGACTGGCTGCCACGAGCTGAAACGAATGCAGCCAAGAGCGAGCGTCTGTGACTTACGGTTCAAGAGTTATTCACAGAAACATGGTTCTGAACTTTGCTGCCAGCCGCGAAAGCGAAAATAACCAAGATCGAGCGTCTAGGATTTACTTGTCAATAGCTCGCCTGGGAAACATCCAGAGAAGTCAAAGACAGTGCTTCTATACTAACTGCCAGGCGCTGAGACGAATGCCGCCAAGATCGAGCGTCTAAGACTTACGGTTCAAGAATTAGCCTCAGAAACAGTGGGAAACAGTGCTTCTATACTAATTGCCAGGCGCTGAGACGAATTCCGCCAAGATCGAGCGTCTATGACTTACGGTTCAAGAATTAGCCTCAGAAACAGTGGTTCTGAACATGCTGCCAATAGCTCGCCTGGGAAACATCCAGAGAAGTCCAAGATAGTGTTTTTTAGACTGGCTGCCACGAGCTGAAACGAATGCAGCCAAGAGCGAGCGTCTGTGACTTACGGTTCAAGAGTTATTCACAGAAACATGGTTCTGAACTTTGCTGCCAGCCGCGAAAGCGAAAATAACCAAGATCGAGCGTCTAGGATTTACTTGTCAATAGCTCGCCTGGGAAACATCCAGAGAAGTCAAAGACAGTGCTTCTATACTAATTGCCAGGCGCTGAGACGAATGCCGCCAAGATCTAGCGTCTATGACTTACGGTTCAAGAATTAGCCTCAGAAACAGTGGGAAACAGTGCTTCTATACTAATTGCCAGGCGCTGAAACGAATGATGCCAAGATCGAGCGTCTATGACTTACGGTTCAAGAATTAGCCTCAGAAACAGTGGTTCTGAACATGCTGCCAATAGCTCGTCTGGGAAACATCCAGAGAAGTCCAAGATAGTGTTTTTTAGACTGGCTGCCACGAGCTGAAACGAATGCAGCCAAGAGCGAGCGTCTGTGACTTACGGTTCAAGAGTTATTCACAGAAACATGGTTCTGAACTTTGCTGCCAGCCGCGAAAGCGAAAATAACCAAGATCGAGCGTCTAGGATTTACTTGTCAATAGCTCGCCTGGGAAACATCCAGAGAAGTCAAAGACAGTGCTTCTATACTAATTGCCAGGCGCTGAGACGAATGCCGCCAAGATCTAGCGTCTATGACTTACGGTTCAAGAATTAGCCTCAGAAACAGTGGGAAACAGTGCTTCTATACTAATTGCCAGGCGCTGAAACGAATGATGCCAAGATCGAGCGTCTATGACTTACGGTTCAAGAATTAGCCTCAGAAACAGTGGTTCTGAACATGCTGCCAATAGCTCGTCTGGGAAACATCCAGAGAAGTCCAAGATAGTGTTTTTTAGACTGGCTGCCACGAGCTGAAACGAATGCAGCCAAGAGCGAGCGTCTGTGACTTACGGTTCAAGAGTTATTCACAGAAACATGGTTCTGAACTTTGCTGCCAGCCGCGAAAGCGAAAATAACCAAGATCGAGCGTCTAGGATTTACTTGTCAATAGCTCGCCTGGGAAACATCCAGAGAAGTCAAAGACAGTGCTTCTATACTAATTGCCAGGCGCTGAGACGAATGCCGCCAAGATCTAGCGTCTATGACTTACGGTTCAAGAATTAGCCTCAGAAACAGTGGGAAACAGTGCTTCTATACTAATTGCCAGGCGCTGAGACGAATGCCGCCAAGATCGAGCGTCTATGACTTACGGTTCGAGAATTAGCCTCAGAAACAGTGGTTCTGAACATGCTGCCAATAGCTCGTCTGGGAAACATCCAGAGAAGTCCAAGATAGTGTTTTTTAGACTGGCTGCCACGAGCTGAAACGAATGCAGCCAAGAGCGAGCGTCTGTGACTTACGGTTCAAGAGTTATTCACAGAAACATGGTTCTGAACTTTGCTGCCAGCCGCGAAAGCGAAAATAACCAAGATCGAGCGTCTAGGATTTACTTGTCAATAGCTCGCCTGGGAAACATCCAGAGAAGTCAAAGACAGTGCTTCTATACTAATTGCCAGGCGCTGAGACGAATGCCGCCAAGATCTAGCGTCTATGACTTACGGTTCAAGAATTAGCCTCAGAAACAGTGGGAAACAGTGCTTCTATACTAATTGCCAGGCGCTGAGACGAATGCCGCCAAGATCTAGCGTCTATGACTTACGGTTCAAGAATTAGCCTCAGAAACAGTGGTTCTGAACATGCTGCCTATAGCTCGCCTGGGAAACATCCAGAGAAGTCCAAGATAGTGTTTTTTAGACTGGCTGCCACGAGCTGAAACGAATGCAGCCAAGAGCGAGCGTCTGTGACTTACGGTTCAAGAGTTATTCACAGAAACATGGTTCTGAACTTTGCTGCCAGCCGCGAAAGCGAAAATAACCAAGATCGAGCGTCTAGGATTTACTTGTCAATAGCTCGCCTGGGAAACATCCAGAGAAGTCAAAGACAGTGCTTCTATACTAACTGCCAGGCGCTGAGACGAATGCCGCCAAGATCGAGCGTCTAAGACTTACGGTTCAAGAATTAGCCTCAGAAACAGTGGGAAACAGTGCTTCTATACTAATTGCCAGGCGCTGAGACGAATTCCGCCAAGATCGAGCGTCTATGACTTACGGTTCAAGAATTAGCCTCAGAAACAGTGGTTCTGAACATGCTGCCAATAGCTCGCCTGGGAAACATCCAGAGAAGTCCAAGATAGTGTTTTTTAGACTGGCTGCCACGAGCTGAAACGAATGCAGCCAAGAGCGAGCGTCTGTGACTTACGGTTCAAGAGTTATTCACAGAAACATGGTTCTGAACTTTGCTGCCAGCCGCGAAAGCGAAAATAACCAAGATCGAGCGTCTAGGATTTACTTGTCAATAGCTCGCCTGGGAAACATCCAGAGAAGTCAAAGACAGTGCTTCTATACTAATTGCCAGGCGCTGAGACGAATGCCGCCAAGATCTAGCGTCTATGACTTACGGTTCAAGAATTAGCCTCAGAAACAGTGGGAAACAGTGCTTCTATACTAATTGCCAGGCGCTGAAACGAATGATGCCAAGATCGAGCGTCTATGACTTACGGTTCAAGAATTAGCCTCAGAAACAGTGGTTCTGAACATGCTGCCAATAGCTCGTCTGGGAAACATCCAGAGAAGTCCAAGATAGTGTTTTTTAGACTGGCTGCCACGAGCTGAAACGAATGCAGCCAAGAGCGAGCGTCTGTGACTTACGGTTCAAGAGTTATTCACAGAAACATGGTTCTGAACTTTGCTGCCAGCCGCGAAAGCGAAAATAACCAAGATCGAGCGTCTAGGATTTACTTGTCAATAGCTCGCCTGGGAAACATCCAGAGAAGTCAAAGACAGTGCTTCTATACTAATTGCCAGGCGCTGAGACGAATGCCGCCAAGATCTAGCGTCTATGACTTACGGTTCAAGAATTAGCCTCAGAAACAGTGGGAAACAGTGCTTCTATACTAATTGCCAGGCGCTGAGACGAATGCCGCCAAGATCGAGCGTCTATGACTTACGGTTCGAGAATTAGCCTCAGAAACAGTGGTTCTGAACATGCTGCCAATAGCTCGTCTGGGAAACATCCAGAGAAGTCCAAGATAGTGTTTTTTAGACTGGCTGCCACGAGCTGAAACGAATGCAGCCAAGAGCGAGCGTCTGTGACTTACGGTTCAAGAGTTATTCACAGAAACATGGTTCTGAACTTTGCTGCCAGCCGCGAAAGCGAAAATAACCAAGATCGAGCGTCTAGGATTTACTTGTCAATAGCTCGCCTGGGAAACATCCAGAGAAGTCAAAGACAGTGCTTCTATACTAATTGCCAGGCGCTGAGACGAATGCCGCCAAGATCTAGCGTCTATGACTTACGGTTCAAGAATTAGCCTCAGAAACAGTGGGAAACAGTGCTTCTATACTAATTGCCAGGCGCTGAGACGAATGCCGCCAAGATCTAGCGTCTATGACTTACGGTTCAAGGATTAGCCTCAGAAACAGTGGTTCTGAACATGCTGCCTATAGCTCGCCTGGGAAACATCCAGAGAAGTCCAAGATAGTGTTTTTTAGACTGGCTGCCACGAGCTGAAACGAATGCAGCCAAGAGCGAGCGTCTGTGACTTACGGTTCAAGAGTTATTCACAGAAACATGGTTCTGAACTTTGCTGCCAGCCGCGAAAGCGAAAATAACCAAGATCGAGCGTCTAGGATTTACTTGTCAATAGCTCGCCTGGGAAACATCCAGAGAAGTCAAAGACAGTCTTCTATACTAATTGCCAGGCGCTGAGACGAATGCCGCCAAGATCTAGCGTCTATGACTTACGGTTCAAGAATTAGCCTCAGAAACAGTGGGAAACAGTGCTTCTATACTAATTGCCAGGCGCTGAGACGAATGCCGCCAAGATCGAGCGTCTATGACTTACGGTTCAAGAATTAGCCTCAGAAACAGTGGTTCTGAACATGCTGCCAATTGCTCGCCTGGGAAACATCCAGAGAAGTACAAGATAGTGTTTTTTAGACTGGCTGCCACGAGCTGAAACGAATGCAGCCAAGAGCGAGCGTCTGTGACTTACGGTTCAAGAGTTATTCACAGAAACATGGTTCTGAACTTTGCTGCCAGCCGCGAAAGCGAAAATAACCAAGATCGAGCGTCTAGGATTTACTTGTCAATAGCTCGCCTGGGAAACATCCAGAGAAGTCAAAGACAGTGCTTCTATACTAACTGCCAGGCGCTGAGACGAATGCCGCCAAGATCGAGCGTCTAAGACTTACGGTTCAAGAATTAGCCTCAGAAACAGTGGTTCTGAACATGCTGCCAATAGCTCGACTGGTAAACATCCAGAGAAGTCCAAGATAATGTTTTTTAGACGGGCTGCCACGAGCTGAAACGAATGCAGCCAAGAGCGAGCGTCTGTGACTTACGGTTCAAGAGTTATTCACAGAAACATGGTTCTGAACTTTGCTGCCAGCCGCGAAAGCGAAAATAACCAAGATCGAGCGTCTAGGATTTACTTGTCAATAGCTCGCCTGGGAAACATCCAGAGAAGTCAAAGACAGTGCTTCTATACTAATTGCCAGGCGCTGAGACGAATGCCGCCAAGATCTAGCGTCTATGACTTACGGTTCAAGAATTAGCCTCAGAAACAGTGGGAAACAGTGCTTCTATACTAATTGCCAGGCGCTGAGACGAATGCCGCCAAGATCGAGCGTCTATGACTTACGGTTCAAGAATTAGCCTCAGAAACAGTGGTTCTGAACATGCTGCCAATTGCTCGCCTGGGAAACATCCAGAGAAGTACAAGATAGTGTTTTTTAGACTGGCTGCCACGAGCTGAAACGAATGCAGCCAAGAGCGAGCGTCTGTGACTTACGGTTCAAGAGTTATTCACAGAAACATGGTTCTGAACTTTGCTGCCAGGCGCGAAAGCGAAAATAACCAAGATCGAGCGTCTAGGATTTACTTGTCAATAGCTCGCCTGGGAAACATCCAGAGAAGTCAAAGACAGTGCTTCTATACTAACTGCCAGGCGCTGAGACGAATGCCGCCAAGATCGAGCGTCTAAGACTTACGGTTCAAGAATTAGCCTCAGAAACAGTGGGAAACAGTGCTTCTATACTAATTGCCAGGCGCTGAGACGAATTCCGCCAAGATCGAGCGTCTATGACTTACGGTTCAAGAATTAGCCTCAGAAACAGTGGTTCTGAACATGCTGCCAATAGCTCGCCTGGGAAACATCCAGAGAAGTCCAAGATAGTGTTTTTTAGACTGGCTGCCACGAGCTGAAACTAATGCAGCCAAGAGCGAGCGTCTGTGACTTACGGTTCAAGAGTTATTCACAGAAACATGGTTCTGAACTTTGCTGCCAGCCGCGAAAGCGAAAATAACCAAGATCGAGCGTCTAGGATTTACTTGTCAATAGCTCGCCTGGGAAACATCCAGAGAAGTCAAAGACAGTGCTTCTATACTAATTGCCAGGCGCTGAGACGAATGCCGCCAAGATCTAGCGTCTATGACTTACGGTTCAAGAATTAGCCTCAGAAACAGTGGGAAACAGTGCTTCTATACTAATTGCCAGGCGCTGAAACGAATGATGCCAAGATCGAGCGTCTATGACTTACGGTTCAAGAATTAGCCTCAGAAACAGTGGTTCTGAACATGCTGCCAATTGCTCGCCTGGGAAACATCCAGAGAAGTACAAGATAGTGTTTTTTAGACTGGCTGCCACGAGCTGAAACGAATGCAGCCAAGAGCGAGCGTCTGTGACTTACGGTTCAAGAGTTATTCACAGAAACATGGTTCTGAACTTTGCTGCCAGCCGCGAAAGCGAAAATAACCAAGATCGAGCGTCTAGGATTTACTTGTCAATAGCTCGCCTGGGAAACATCCAGAGAAGTCAAAGACAGTGCTTCTATACTAACTGCCAGGCGCTGAGACGAATGCCGCCAAGATCGAGCGTCTAAGACTTACGGTTCAAGAATTAGCCTCAGAAACAGTGGGAAACAGTGCTTCTATACTAATTGCCAGGCGCTGAGACGAATTCCGCCAAGATCGAGCGTCTATGACTTACGGTTCAAGAATTAGCCTCAGAAACAGTGGTTCTGAACATGCTGCCAATAGCTCGCCTGGGAAACATCCAGAGAAGTCCAAGATAGTGTTTTTTAGACTGGCTGCCACGAGCTGAAACGAATGCAGCCAAGAGCGAGCGTCTGTGACTTACGGTTCAAGAGTTATTCACAGAAACATGGTTCTGAACTTTGCTGCCAGCCGCGAAAGCGAAAATAACCAAGATCGAGCGTCTAGGATTTACTTGTCAATAGCTCGCCTGGGAAACATCCAGAGAAGTCAAAGACAGTGCTTCTATACTAACTGCCAGGCGCTGAGACGAATGCCGCCAAGATCGAGCGTCTAAGACTTACGGTTCAAGAATTAGCCTCAGAAACAGTGGGAAACAGTGCTTCTATACTAATTGCCAGGCGCTGAGACGAATTCCGCCAAGATCGAGCGTCTATGACTTACGGTTCAAGAATTAGCCTCAGAAACAGTGGTTCTGAACATGCTGCCAATAGCTCGCCTGGGAAACATCCAGAGAAGTCCAAGATAGTGTTTTTTAGACTGGCTGCCACGAGCTGAAACGAATGCAGCCAAGAGCGAGCGTCTGTGACTTACGGTTCAAGAGTTATTCACAGAAACATGGTTCTGAACTTTGCTGCCAGCCGCGAAAGCGAAAATAACCAAGATCGAGCGTCTAGGATTTACTTGTCAATAGCTCGCCTGGGAAACATCCAGAGAAGTCAAAGACAGTGCTTCTATACTAATTGCCAGGCGCTGAGACGAATGCCGCCAAGATCTAGCGTCTATGACTTACGGTTCAAGAATTAGCCTCAGAAACAGTGGGAAACAGTGCTTCTATACTAATTGCCAGGCGCTGAGACGAATGCCGCCAAGATCGAGCGTCTATGACTTACGGTTCAAGAATTAGCCTCAGAAACAGTGGTTCTGAACATGCTGCCAATTGCTCGCCTGGGAAACATCCAGAGAAGTACAAGATAGTGTTTTTTAGACTGGCTGCCACGAGCTGAAACGAATGCAGCCAAGAGCGAGCGTCTGTGACTTACGGTTCAAGAGTTATTCACAGAAACATGGTTCTGAACTTTGCTGCCAGCCGCGAAAGCGAAAATAACCAAGATCGAGCGTCTAGGATTTACTTGTCAATAGCTCGCCTGGGAAACATCCAGAGAAGTCAAAGACAGTGCTTCTATACTAACTGCCAGGCGCTGAGACGAATGCCGCCAAGATCGAGCGTCTAAGACTTACGGTTCAAGAATTAGCCTCAGAAACAGTGGGAAACAGTGCTTCTATACTAATTGCCAGGCGCTGAGACGAATTCCGCCAAGATCGAGCGTCTATGACTTACGGTTCAAGAATTAGCCTCAGAAACAGTGGTTCTGAACATGCTGCCAATAGCTCGCCTGGGAAACATCCAGAGAAGTCCAAGATAGTGTTTTTTAGACTGGCTGCCACGAGCTGAAACGAATGCAGCCAAGAGCGAGCGTCTGTGACTTACGGTTCAAGAGTTATTCACAGAAACATGGTTCTGAACTTTGCTGCCAGCCGCGAAAGCGAAAATAACCAAGATCGAGCGTCTAGGATTTACTTGTCAATAGCTCGCCTGGGAAACATCCAGAGAAGTCAAAGACAGTGCTTCTATACTAATTGCCAGGCGCTGAGACGAATGCCGCCAAGATCTAGCGTCTATGACTTACGGTTCAAGAATTAGCCTCAGAAACAGTGGGAAACAGTGCTTCTATACTAATTGCCAGGCGCTGAAACGAATGATGCCAAGATCGAGCGTCTATGACTTACGGTTCAAGAATTAGCCTCAGAAACAGTGGTTCTGAACATGCTGCCAATAGCTCGTCTGGGAAACATCCAGAGAAGTCCAAGATAGTGTTTTTTAGACTGGCTGCCACGAGCTGAAACGAATGCAGCCAAGAGCGAGCGTCTGTGACTTACGGTTCAAGAGTTATTCACAGAAACATGGTTCTGAACTTTGCTGCCAGCCGCGAAAGCGAAAATAACCAAGATCGAGCGTCTAGGATTTACTTGTCAATAGCTCGCCTGGGAAACATCCAGAGAAGTCAAAGACAGTGCTTCTATACTAATTGCCAGGCGCTGAGACGAATGCCGCCAAGATCTAGCGTCTATGACTTACGGTTCAAGAATTAGCCTCAGAAACAGTGGGAAACAGTGCTTCTATACTAATTGCCAGGCGCTGAGACGAATGCCGCCAAGATCGAGCGTCTATGACTTACGGTTCGAGAATTAGCCTCAGAAACAGTGGTTCTGAACATGCTGCCAATAGCTCGTCTGGGAAACATCCAGAGAAGTCCAAGATAGTGTTTTTTAGACTGGCTGCCACGAGCTGAAACGAATGCAGCCAAGAGCGAGCGTCTGTGACTTACGGTTCAAGAGTTATTCACAGAAACATGGTTCTGAACTTTGCTGCCAGCCGCGAAAGCGAAAATAACCAAGATCGAGCGTCTAGGATTTACTTGTCAATAGCTCGCCTGGGAAACATCCAGAGAAGTCAAAGACAGTGCTTCTATACTAATTGCCAGGCGCTGAGACGAATGCCGCCAAGATCTAGCGTCTATGACTTACGGTTCAAGAATTAGCCTCAGAAACAGTGGGAAACAGTGCTTCTATACTAATTGCCAGGCGCTGAGACGAATGCCGCCAAGATCTAGCGTCTATGACTTACGGTTCAAGAATTAGCCTCAGAAACAGTGGTTCTGAACATGCTGCCTATAGCTCGCCTGGGAAACATCCAGAGAAGTCCAAGATAGTGTTTTTTAGACTGGCTGCCACGAGCTGAAACGAATGCAGCCAAGAGCGAGCGTCTGTGACTTACGGTTCAAGAGTTATTCACAGAAACATGGTTCTGAACTTTGCTGCCAGCCGCGAAAGCGAAAATAACCAAGATCGAGCGTCTAGGATTTACTTGTCAATAGCTCGCCTGGGAAACATCCAGAGAAGTCAAAGACAGTCTTCTATACTAATTGCCAGGCGCTGAGACGAATGCCGCCAAGATCTAGCGTCTATGACTTACGGTTCAAGAATTAGCCTCAGAAACAGTGGGAAACAGTGCTTCTATACTAATTGCCAGGCGCTGAGACGAATGCCGCCAAGATCGAGCGTCTATGACTTACGGTTCAAGAATTAGCCTCAGAAACAGTGGTTCTGAACATGCTGCCAATTGCTCGCCTGGGAAACATCCAGAGAAGTACAAGATAGTGTTTTTTAGACTGGCTGCCACGAGCTGAAACGAATGCAGCCAAGAGCGAGCGTCTGTGACTTACGGTTCAAGAGTTATTCACAGAAACATGGTTCTGAACTTTGCTGCCAGCCGCGAAAGCGAAAATAACCAAGATCGAGCGTCTAGGATTTACTTGTCAATAGCTCGCCTGGGAAACATCCAGAGAAGTCAAAGACAGTGCTTCTATACTAACTGCCAGGCGCTGAGACGAATGCCGCCAAGATCGAGCGTCTAAGACTTACGGTTCAAGAATTAGCCTCAGAAACAGTGGTTCTGAACATGCTGCCAATAGCTCGACTGGTAAACATCCAGAGAAGTCCAAGATAATGTTTTTTAGACGGGCTGCCACGAGCTGAAACGAATGCAGCCGAGAGCGAGCGTCTGTGACTTACGGTTCAAGAGTTATTCACAGAAACATGGTTCTGAACTTTGCTGCCAGCCGCGAAAGCGAAAATAACCAAGATCGAGCGTCTAGGATTTACTTGTCAATAGCTCGCCTGGGATACATCCAGAGAAGTCAAAGACAGTGCTTCTATACTAATTGCCAGGCGCTGAGACGAATGCCGCCAAGATCTAGCGTCTATGACTTACGGTTCAAGAATTAGCCTCAGAAACAGTGGGAAACAGTGCTTCTATACTAATTGCCAGGCGCTGAGACGAATTCCGCCAAGATCGAGCGTCTATGACTTACGGTTCAAGAATTAGCCTCAGAAACAGTGGTTCTGAACATGCTGCCAATAGCTCGCCTGGGAAACATCCAGAGAAGTCCAAGATAGTGTTTTTTAGACTGGCTGCCACGAGCTGAAACGAATGCAGCCAAGAGCGAGCGTCTGTGACTTACGGTTCAAGAGTTATTCACAGAAACATGGTTCTGAACTTTGCTGCCAGCCGCGAAAGCGAAAATAACCAAGATCGAGCGTCTAGGATTTACTTGTCAATAGCTCGCCTGGGAAACATCCAGAGAAGTCAAAGACAGTGCTTCTATACTAATTGCCAGGCGCTGAGACGAATGCCGCCAAGATCTAGCGTCTATGACTTACGGTTCAAGAATTAGCCTCAGAAACAGTGGGAAACAGTGCTTCTATACTAATTGCCAGGCGCTGAGACGAATGCCGCCAAGATCGAGCGTCTATGACTTACGGTTCAAGAATTAGCCTCAGAAACAGTGGTTCTGAACATGCTGCCAATAGCTCGTCTGGGAAACATCCAGAGAAGTCCAAGATAGTGTTTTTTAGACTGGCTGCCACGAGCTGAAACGAATGCAGCCAAGAGCGAGCGTCTGTGACTTACGGTTCAAGAGTTATTCACAGAAACATGGTTCTGAACTTTGCTGCCAGCCGCGAAAGCGAAAATAACCAAGATCGAGCGTCTAGGATTTACTTGTCAATAGCTCGCCTGGGAAATATCCAGAGAAGTCAAAGACAGTGCTTCTATACTAATTGCCAGGCGCTGAGACGAATGCCGCCAAGATCTAGCGTCTATGACTTACGGTTCAAGAATTAGCCTCAGAAACAGTGGTTCTGAACATGCTGCCAATAGCTCGTCTGGGAAACATCCAGAGAAGTCCAAGATAGTGTTTTTTAGACTGGCTGCCACGAGCTGAAACGAATGCAGCCAAGAGCGAGCGTCTGTGACTTACGGTTCAAGAGTTATTCACAGAAACATGGTTCTGAACTTTGCTGCCAGCCGCGAAAGCGAAAATAACCAAGATCGAGCGTCTAGGATTTACTTGTCAATAGCTCGCCTGGGAAACATCCAGAGAAGTCAAAGACAGTGCTTCTATACTAATTGCCAGGCGCTGAGACGAATGCCGCCAAGATCTAGCGTCTATGACTTACGGTTCAAGAATTAGCCTCAGAAACAGTGGGAAACAGTGCTTCTATACTAATTGCCAGGCGCTGAGACGAATGCCGCCAAGATCTAGCGTCTATGACTTACGGTTCAAGAATTAGCCTCAGAAACAGTGGTTCTGAACATGCTGCCTATAGCTCGCCTGGGAAACATCCAGAGAAGTCCAAGATAGTGTTTTTTAGACTGGCTGCCACGAGCTGAAACGAATGCAGCCAAGAGCGAGCGTCTGTGACTTACGGTTCAAGAGTTATTCACAGAAACATGGTTCTGAACTTTGCTGCCAGCCGCGAAAGCGAAAATAACCAAGATCGAGCGTCTAGGATTTACTTGTCAATAGCTCGCCTGGGAAACATCCAGAGAAGTCAAAGACAGTGCTTCTATACTAATTGCCAGGCGCTGAGACGAATGCCGCCAAGATCTAGCGTCTATGACTTACGGTTCAAGAATTAGCCTCAGAAACAGTGGGAAACAGTGCTTCTATACTAATTGCCAGGCGCTGAGACGAATGCCGCCAAGATCGAGCGTCTATGACTTACGGTTCGAGAATTAGCCTCAGAAACAGTGGTTCTGAACATGCTGCCAATAGCTCGTCTGGGAAACATCCAGAGAAGTCCAAGATAGTGTTTTTTAGACTGGCTGCCACGAGCTGAAACGAATGCAGCCAAGAGCGAGCGTCTGTGACTTACGGTTCAAGAGTTATTCACAGAAACATGGTTCTGAACTTTGCTGCCAGCCGCGAAAGCGAAAATAACCAAGATCGAGCGTCTAGGATTTACTTGTCAATAGCTCGCCTGGGAAACATCCAGAGAAGTCAAAGACAGTGCTTCTATACTAATTGCCAGGCGCTGAGACGAATGCCGCCAAGATCTAGCGTCTATGACTTACGGTTCAAGAATTAGCCTCAGAAACAGTGGGAAACAGTGCTTCTATACTAATTGCCAGGCGCTGAGACGAATGCCGCCAAGATCTAGCGTCTATGACTTACGGTTCAAGAATTAGCCTCAGAAACAGTGGTTCTGAACATGCTGCCTATAGCTCGCCTGGGAAACATCCAGAGAAGTCCAAGATAGTGTTTTTTAGACTGGCTGCCACGAGCTGAAACGAATGCAGCCAAGAGCGAGCGTCTGTGACTTACGGTTCAAGAGTTATTCACAGAAACATGGTTCTGAACTTTGCTGCCAGCCGCGAAAGCGAAAATAACCAAGATCGAGCGTCTAGGATTTACTTGTCAATAGCTTGCCTGGGAAACATCCAGAGAAGTCAAAGACAGTCTTCTATACTAATTGCCAGGCGCTGAGACGAATGCCGCCAAGATCTAGCGTCTATGACTTACGGTTCAAGAATTAGCCTCAGAAACAGTGGGAAACAGTGCTTCTATACTAATTGCCAGGCGCTGAGACGAATGCCGCCAAGATCGAGCGTCTATGACTTACGGTTCAAGAATTAGCCTCAGAAACAGTGGTTCTGAACATGCTGCCAATTGCTCGCCTGGGAAACATCCAGAGAAGTACAAGATAGTGTTTTTTAGACTGGCTGCCACGAGCTGAAACGAATGCAGCCAAGAGCGAGCGTCTGTGACTTACGGTTCAAGAGTTATTCACAGAAACATGGTTCTGAACTTTGCTGCCAGCCGCGAAAGCGAAAATAACCAAGATCGAGCGTCTAGGATTTACTTGTCAATAGCTCGCCTGGGAAACATCCAGAGAAGTCAAAGACAGTGCTTCTATACTAACTGCCAGGCGCTGAGACGAATGCCGCCAAGATCGAGCGTCTAAGACTTACGGTTCAAGAATTAGCCTCAGAAACAGTGGTTCTGAACATGCTGCCAATAGCTCGACTGGTAAACATCCAGAGAAGTCCAAGATAATGTTTTTTAGACGGGCTGCCACGAGCTGAAACGAATGCAGCCGAGAGCGAGCGTCTGTGACTTACGGTTCAAGAGTTATTCACAGAAACATGGTTCTGAACTTTGCTGCCAGCCGCGAAAGCGAAAATAACCAAGATCGAGCGTCTAGGATTTACTTGTCAATAGCTCGCCTGGGATACATCCAGAGAAGTCAAAGACAGTGCTTCTATACTAATTGCCAGGCGCTGAGACGAATGCCGCCAAGATCTAGCGTCTATGACTTACGGTTCAAGAATTAGCCTCAGAAACAGTGGGAAACAGTGCTTCTATACTAATTGCCAGGCGCTGAGACGAATTCCGCCAAGATCGAGCGTCTATGACTTACGGTTCAAGAATTAGCCTCAGAAACAGTGGTTCTGAACATGCTGCCAATAGCTCGCCTGGGAAACATCCAGAGAAGTCCAAGATAGTGTTTTTTAGACTGGCTGCCACGAGCTGAAACGAATGCAGCCAAGAGCGAGCGTCTGTGACTTACGGTTCAAGAGTTATTCACAGAAACATGGTTCTGAACTTTGCTGCCAGCCGCGAAAGCGAAAATAACCAAGATCGAGCGTCTAGGATTTACTTGTCAATAGCTCGCCTGGGAAACATCCAGAGAAGTCAAAGACAGTGCTTCTATACTAATTGCCAGGCGCTGAGACGAATGCCGCCAAGATCTAGCGTCTATGACTTACGGTTCAAGAATTAGCCTCAGAAACAGTGGGAAACAGTGCTTCTATACTAATTGCCAGGCGCTGAGACGAATGCCGCCAAGATCGAGCGTCTATGACTTACGGTTCAAGAATTAGCCTCAGAAACAGTGGTTCTGAACATGCTGCCAATAGCTCGTCTGGGAAACATCCAGAGAAGTCCAAGATAGTGTTTTTTAGACTGGCTGCCACGAGCTGAAACGAATGCAGCCAAGAGCGAGCGTCTGTGACTTACGGTTCAAGAGTTATTCACAGAAACATGGTTCTGAACTTTGCTGCCAGCCGCGAAAGCGAAAATAACCAAGATCGAGCGTCTAGGATTTACTTGTCAATAGCTCGCCTGGGAAATATCCAGAGAAGTCAAAGACAGTGCTTCTATACTAATTGCCAGGCGCTGAGACGAATGCCGCCAAGATCTAGCGTCTATGACTTACGGTTCAAGAATTAGCCTCAGAAACAGTGGTTCTGAACATGCTGCCAATAGCTCGTCTGGGAAACATCCAGAGAAGTCCAAGATAGTGTTTTTTAGACTGGCTGCCACGAGCTGAAACGAATGCAGCCAAGAGCGAGCGTCTGTGACTTACGGTTCAAGAGTTATTCACAGAAACATGGTTCTGAACTTTGCTGCCAGCCGCGAAAGCGAAAATAACCAAGATCGAGCGTCTAGGATTTACTTGTCAATAGCTCGCCTGGGAAACATCCAGAGAAGTCAAAGACAGTGCTTCTATACTAATTGCCAGGCGCTGAGACGAATGCCGCCAAGATCTAGCGTCTATGACTTACGGTTCAAGAATTAGCCTCAGAAACAGTGGGAAACAGTGCTTCTATACTAATTGCCAGGCGCTGAGACGAATGCCGCCAAGATCTAGCGTCTATGACTTACGGTTCAAGAATTAGCCTCAGAAACAGTGGTTCTGAACATGCTGCCTATAGCTCGCCTGGGAAACATCCAGAGAAGTCCAAGATAGTGTTTTTTAGACTGGCTGCCACGAGCTGAAACGAATGCAGCCAAGAGCGAGCGTCTGTGACTTACGGTTCAAGAGTTATTCACAGAAACATGGTTCTGAACTTTGCTGCCAGCCGCGAAAGCGAAAATAACCAAGATCGAGCGTCTAGGATTTACTTGTCAATAGCTCGCCTGGGAAACATCCAGAGAAGTCAAAGACAGTCTTCTATACTAATTGCCAGGCGCTGAGACGAATGCCGCCAAGATCTAGCGTCTATGACTTACGGTTCAAGAATTAGCCTCAGAAACAGTGGTTCTGAACATGCTGCCAATAGCTCGTCTGGGAAACATCCAGAGAAGTCCAAGATAGTGTTTTTTAGACTGGCTGCCACGAGCTGAAACGAATGCAGCCAAGAGCGAGCGTCTGTGACTTACGGTTCAAGAGTTATTCACAGAAACATGGTTCTGAACTTTGCTGCCAGCCGCGAAAGCGAAAATAACCAAGATCGAGCGTCTAGGATTTACTTGTCAATAGCTCGCCTGGGAAACATCCAGAGAAGTCAAATACAGTGCTTCTATACTAATTGCCAGGCGCTGAGACGAATGCCGCCAAGATCGAGCGTCTATGACTTACGGTTCAAGAATTAGCCTCAGAAACAGTGGTTCTGAACATGCTGCCATTAGCTCGCCTGGGAAACATCCAGAGAAGTCCAAGATAGTGTTTTTTAGACTGGCTGCCACGAGCTGAAACGAATGCAGCCAAGAGCGAGCGTCTGTGACTTACGGTTCAAGAGTTATTCACAGAAACATGGTTCTGAACTTTGCTGCCAGCCGCGAAAGCGAAAATAACCAAGATCGAGCGTCTAGGATTTACTTGTCAATAGCTCGCCTGGGAAACATCCAGAGAAGTCAAAGACAGTCTTCTATACTAATTGCCAGGCGCTGAGACGAATGCCGCCAAGATCTAGCGTCTATGACTTACGGTTCAAGAATTAGCCTCAGAAACAGTGGGAAACAGTGCTTCTATACTAATTGCCAGGCGCTGAGACGAATGCCGCCAAGATCGAGCGTCTATGACTTACGGTTCAAGAATTAGCCTCAGAAACAGTGGTTCTGAACATGCTGCCAATTGCTCGCCTGGGAAACATCCAGAGAAGTACAAGATAGTGTTTTTTAGACTGGCTGCCACGAGCTGAAACGAATGCAGCCAAGAGCGAGCGTCTGTGACTTACGGTTCAAGAGTTATTCACAGAAACATGGTTCTGAACTTTGCTGCCAGCCGCGAAAGCGAAAATAACCAAGATCGAGCGTCTAGGATTTACTTGTCAATAGCTCGCCTGGGAAACATCCAGAGAAGTCAAAGACAGTGCTTCTATACTAACTGCCAGGCGCTGAGACGAATGCCGCCAAGATCGAGCGTCTAAGACTTACGGTTCAAGAATTAGCCTCAGAAACAGTGGTTCTGAACATGCTGCCAATAGCTCGACTGGTAAACATCCAGAGAAGTCCAAGATAATGTTTTTTAGACGGGCTGCCACGAGCTGAAACGAATGCAGCCGAGAGCGAGCGTCTGTGACTTACGGTTCAAGAGTTATTCACAGAAACATGGTTCTGAACTTTGCTGCCAGCCGCGAAAGCGAAAATAACCAAGATCGAGCGTCTAGGATTTACTTGTCAATAGCTCGCCTGGGATACATCCAGAGAAGTCAAAGACAGTGCTTCTATACTAATTGCCAGGCGCTGAGACGAATGCCGCCAAGATCTAGCGTCTATGACTTACGGTTCAAGAATTAGCCTCAGAAACAGTGGGAAACAGTGCTTCTATACTAATTGCCAGGCGCTGAGACGAATTCCGCCAAGATCGAGCGTCTATGACTTACGGTTCAAGAATTAGCCTCAGAAACAGTGGTTCTGAACATGCTGCCAATAGCTCGCCTGGGAAACATCCAGAGAAGTCCAAGATAGTGTTTTTTAGACTGGCTGCCACGAGCTGAAACGAATGCAGCCAAGAGCGAGCGTCTGTGACTTACGGTTCAAGAGTTATTCACAGAAACATGGTTCTGAACTTTGCTGCCAGCCGCGAAAGCGAAAATAACCAAGATCGAGCGTCTAGGATTTACTTGTCAATAGCTCGCCTGGGAAACATCCAGAGAAGTCAAAGACAGTGCTTCTATACTAATTGCCAGGCGCTGAGACGAATGCCGCCAAGATCTAGCGTCTATGACTTACGGTTCAAGAATTAGCCTCAGAAACAGTGGGAAACAGTGCTTCTATACTAATTGCCAGGCGCTGAGACGAATGCCGCCAAGATCGAGCGTCTATGACTTACGGTTCAAGAATTAGCCTCAGAAACAGTGGTTCTGAACATGCTGCCAATAGCTCGTCTGGGAAACATCCAGAGAAGTCCAAGATAGTGTTTTTTAGACTGGCTGCCACGAGCTGAAACGAATGCAGCCAAGAGCGAGCGTCTGTGACTTACGGTTCAAGAGTTATTCACAGAAACATGGTTCTGAACTTTGCTGCCAGCCGCGAAAGCGAAAATAACCAAGATCGAGCGTCTAGGATTTACTTGTCAATAGCTCGCCTGGGAAATATCCAGAGAAGTCAAAGACAGTGCTTCTATACTAATTGCCAGGCGCTGAGACGAATGCCGCCAAGATCTAGCGTCTATGACTTACGGTTCAAGAATTAGCCTCAGAAACAGTGGTTCTGAACATGCTGCCAATAGCTCGTCTGGGAAACATCCAGAGAAGTCCAAGATAGTGTTTTTTAGACTGGCTGCCACGAGCTGAAACGAATGCAGCCAAGAGCGAGCGTCTGTGACTTACGGTTCAAGAGTTATTCACAGAAACATGGTTCTGAACTTTGCTGCCAGCCGCGAAAGCGAAAATAACCAAGATCGAGCGTCTAGGATTTACTTGTCAATAGCTCGCCTGGGAAACATCCAGAGAAGTCAAAGACAGTGCTTCTATACTAATTGCCAGGCGCTGAGACGAATGCCGCCAAGATCTAGCGTCTATGACTTACGGTTCAAGAATTAGCCTCAGAAACAGTGGGAAACAGTGCTTCTATACTAATTGCCAGGCGCTGAGACGAATGCCGCCAAGATCTAGCGTCTATGACTTACGGTTCAAGAATTAGCCTCAGAAACAGTGGTTCTGAACATGCTGCCTATAGCTCGCCTGGGAAACATCCAGAGAAGTCCAAGATAGTGTTTTTTAGACTGGCTGCCACGAGCTGAAACGAATGCAGCCAAGAGCGAGCGTCTGTGACTTACGGTTCAAGAGTTATTCACAGAAACATGGTTCTGAACTTTGCTGCCAGCCGCGAAAGCGAAAATAACCAAGATCGAGCGTCTAGGATTTACTTGTCAATAGCTCGCCTGGGAAACATCCAGAGAAGTCAAAGACAGTGCTTCTATACTAATTGCCAGGCGCTGAGACGAATGCCGCCAAGATCTAGCGTCTATGACTTACGGTTCAAGAATTAGCCTCAGAAACAGTGGGAAACAGTGCTTCTATACTAATTGCCAGGCGCTGAGACGAATGCCGCCAAGATCGAGCGTCTATGACTTACGGTTCGAGAATTAGCCTCAGAAACAGTGGTTCTGAACATGCTGCCAATAGCTCGTCTGGGAAACATCCAGAGAAGTCCAAGATAGTGTTTTTTAGACTGGCTGCCACGAGCTGAAACGAATGCAGCCAAGAGCGAGCGTCTGTGACTTACGGTTCAAGAGTTATTCACAGAAACATGGTTCTGAACTTTGCTGCCAGCCGCGAAAGCGAAAATAACCAAGATCGAGCGTCTAGGATTTACTTGTCAATAGCTCGCCTGGGAAACATCCAGAGAAGTCAAAGACAGTGCTTCTATACTAATTGCCAGGCGCTGAGACGAATGCCGCCAAGATCTAGCGTCTATGACTTACGGTTCAAGAATTAGCCTCAGAAACAGTGGGAAACAGTGCTTCTATACTAATTGCCAGGCGCTGAGACGAATGCCGCCAAGATCTAGCGTCTATGACTTACGGTTCAAGAATTAGCCTCAGAAACAGTGGTTCTGAACATGCTGCCTATAGCTCGCCTGGGAAACATCCAGAGAAGTCCAAGATAGTGTTTTTTAGACTGGCTGCCACGAGCTGAAACGAATGCAGCCAAGAGCGAGCGTCTGTGACTTACGGTTCAAGAGTTATTCACAGAAACATGGTTCTGAACTTTGCTGCCAGCCGCGAAAGCGAAAATAACCAAGATCGAGCGTCTAGGATTTACTTGTCAATAGCTCGCCTGGGAAACATCCAGAGAAGTCAAAGACAGTCTTCTATACTAATTGCCAGGCGCTGAGACGAATGCCGCCAAGATCTAGCGTCTATGACTTACGGTTCAAGAATTAGCCTCAGAAACAGTGGGAAACAGTGCTTCTATACTAATTGCCAGGCGCTGAGACGAATGCCGCCAAGATCGAGCGTCTATGACTTACGGTTCAAGAATTAGCCTCAGAAACAGTGGTTCTGAACATGCTGCCAATTGCTCGCCTGGGAAACATCCAGAGAAGTACAAGATAGTGTTTTTTAGACTGGCTGCCACGAGCTGAAACGAATGCAGCCAAGAGCGAGCGTCTGTGACTTACGGTTCAAGAGTTATTCACAGAAACATGGTTCTGAACTTTGCTGCCAGCCGCGAAAGCGAAAATAACCAAGATCGAGCGTCTAGGATTTACTTGTCAATAGCTCGCCTGGGAAACATCCAGAGAAGTCAAAGACAGTGCTTCTATACTAACTGCCAGGCGCTGAGACGAATGCCGCCAAGATCGAGCGTCTAAGACTTACGGTTCAAGAATTAGCCTCAGAAACAGTGGTTCTGAACATGCTGCCAATAGCTCGACTGGTAAACATCCAGAGAAGTCCAAGATAATGTTTTTTAGACTGGCTGCCACGAGCTGAAACGAATGCAGCCAAGAGCGAGCGTCTGTGACTTACGGTTCAAGAGTTATTCACAGAAACATGGTTCTGAACTTTGCTGCCAGCCGCGAAAGCGAAAATAACCAAGATCGAGCGTCTAGGATTTACTTGTCAATAGCTCGCCTGGGAAACATCCAGAGAAGTCAAAGACAGTGCTTCTATACTAACTGCCAGGCGCTGAGACGAATGCCGCCAAGATCGAGCGTCTAAGACTTACGGTTCAAGAATTAGCCTCAGAAACAGTGGTTCTGAACATGCTGCCAATAGCTCGACTGGTAAACATCCAGAGAAGTCCAAGATAATGTTTTTTAGACTGGCTGCCACGAGCTGAAACGAATGCAGCCAAGAGCGAGCGTCTGTGACTTACGGTTCAAGAGTTATTCACAGAAACATGGTTCTGAACTTTGCTGCCAGCCGCGAAAGCGAAAATAACCAAGATCGAGCGTCTAGGATTTACTTGTCAATAGCTCGCCTGGGAAACATCCAGAGAAGTCAAAGACAGTGCTTCTATACTAATTGCCAGGCGCTGAGACGAATGCCGCCAAGATCTAGCGTCTATGACTTACGGTTCAAGAATTAGCCTCAGAAACAGTGGGAAACAGTGCTTCTATACTAATTGCCAGGCGCTGAGACGAATGCCGCCAAGATCGAGCGTCTATGACTTACGGTTCAAGAATTAGCCTCAGAAACAGTGGTTCTGAACATGCTGCCAATAGCTCGTCTGGGAAACATCCAGAGAAGTCCAAGATAGTGTTTTTTAGACTGGCTGCCACGAGCTGAAACGAATGCAGCCAAGAGCGAGCGTCTGTGACTTACGGTTCAAGAGTTATTCACAGAAACATGGTTCTGAACTTTGCTGCCAGCCGCGAAAGCGAAAATAACCAAGATCGAGCGTCTAGGATTTACTTGTCAATAGCTCGCCTGGGAAATATCCAGAGAAGTCAAAGACAGTGCTTCTATACTAATTGCCAGGCGCTGAGACGAATGCCGCCAAGATCTAGCGTCTATGACTTACGGTTCAAGAATTAGCCTCAGAAACAGTGGTTCTGAACATGCTGCCAATAGCTCGTCTGGGAAACATCCAGAGAAGTCCAAGATAGTGTTTTTTAGACTGGCTGCCACGAGCTGAAACGAATGCAGCCAAGAGCGAGCGTCTGTGACTTACGGTTCAAGAGTTATTCACAGAAACATGGTTCTGAACTTTGCTGCCAGCCGCGAAAGCGAAAATAACCAAGATCGAGCGTCTAGGATTTACTTGTCAATAGCTCGCCTGGGAAACATCCAGAGAAGTCAAAGACAGTGCTTCTATACTAATTGCCAGGCGCTGAGACGAATGCCGCCAAGATCTAGCGTCTATGACTTACGGTTCAAGAATTAGCCTCAGAAACAGTGGGAAACAGTGCTTCTATACTAATTGCCAGGCGCTGAGACGAATGCCGCCAAGATCTAGCGTCTATGACTTACGGTTCAAGAATTAGCCTCAGAAACAGTGGTTCTGAACATGCTGCCTATAGCTCGCCTGGGAAACATCCAGAGAAGTCCAAGATAGTGTTTTTTAGACTGGCTGCCACGAGCTGAAACGAATGCAGCCAAGAGCGAGCGTCTGTGACTTACGGTTCAAGAGTTATTCACAGAAACATGGTTCTGAACTTTGCTGCCAGCCGCGAAAGCGAAAATAACCAAGATCGAGCGTCTAGGATTTACTTGTCAATAGCTCGCCTGGGAAACATCCAGAGAAGTCAAAGACAGTCTTCTATACTAATTGCCAGGCGCTGAGACGAATGCCGCCAAGATCTAGCGTCTATGACTTACGGTTCAAGAATTAGCCTCAGAAACAGTGGTTCTGAACATGCTGCCAATAGCTCGTCTGGGAAACATCCAGAGAAGTCCAAGATAGTGTTTTTTAGACTGGCTGCCACGAGCTGAAACGAATGCAGCCAAGAGCGAGCGTCTGTGACTTACGGTTCAAGAGTTATTCACAGAAACATGGTTCTGAACTTTGCTGCCAGCCGCGAAAGCGAAAATAACCAAGATCGAGCGTCTAGGATTTACTTGTCAATAGCTCGCCTGGGAAACATCCAGAGAAGTCAAAGACAGTGCTTCTATACTAATTGCCAGGCGCTGAGACGAATGCCGCCAAGATCTAGCGTCTATGACTTACGGTTCAAGAATTAGCCTCAGAAACAGTGGGAAACAGTGCTTCTATACTAATTGCCAGGCGCTGAGACGAATGCCGCCAAGATCTAGCGTCTATGACTTACGGTTCAAGAATTAGCCGCAGAAACAGTGGTTCTGAACATGCTGCCTATAGCTCGCCTGGGAAACATCCAGAGAAGTCCAAGATAGTGTTTTTTAGACTGGCTGCCACGAGCTGAAACGAATGCAGCCAAGAGCGAGCGTCTGTGACTTACGGTTCAAGAGTTATTCACAGAAACATGGTTCTGAACTTTGCTGCCAGCCGCGAAAGCGAAAATAACCAAGATCGAGCGTCTAGGATTTACTTGTCAATAGCTCGCCTGGGAAACATCCAGAGAAGTCAAAGACAGTCTTCTATACTAATTGCCAGGCGCTGAGACGAATGCCGCCAAGATCTAGCGTCTATGACTTACGGTTCAAGAATTAGCCTCAGAAACAGTGGGAAACAGTGCTTCTATACTAATTGCCAGGCGCTGAGACGAATGCCGCCAAGATCGAGCGTCTATGACTTACGGTTCAAGAATTAGCCTCAGAAACAGTGGTTCTGAACATGCTGCCAATAGCTCGTCTGGGAAACATCCAGAGAAGTCCAAGATAGTGTTTTTTAGACTGGCTGCCACGAGCTGAAACGAATGCAGCCAAGAGCGAGCGTCTGTGACTTACGGTTCAAGAGTTATTCACAGAAACATGGTTCTGAACTTTGCTGCCAGCCGCGAAAGCGAAAATAACCAAGATCGAGCGTCTAGGATTTACTTGTCAATAGCTCGCCTGGGAAACATCCAGAGAAGTCAAAGACAGTGCTTCTATACTAATTGCCAGGCGCTGAGACGAATGCCGCCAAGATCTAGCGTCTATGACTTACGGTTCAAGAATTAGCCTCAGAAACAGTGGGAAACAGTGCTTCTATACTAATTGCCAGGCGCTGAGACGAATGCCGCCAAGATCGAGCGTCTATGACTTACGGTTCAAGAATTAGCCTCAGAAACAGTGGTTCTGAACATGCTGCCAATTGCTCGCCTGGGAAACATCCAGAGAAGTACAAGATAGTGTTTTTTAGACGGGCTGCCACGAGCTGAAACGAATGCAGCCGAGAGCGAGCGTCTGTGACTTACGGTTCAAGAGTTATTCACAGAAACATGGTTCTGAACTTTGCTGCCAGCCGCGAAAGCGAAAATAACCAAGATCGAGCGTCTAGGATTTACTTGTCAATAGCTCGCCTGGGAAACATCCAGAGAAGTCAAAGACAGTGCTTCTATACTAATTGCCAGGCGCTGAGACGAATGCCGCCAAGATCTAGCGTCTATGACTTACGGTTCAAGAATTAGCCTCAGAAACAGTGGGAAACAGTGCTTCTATACTAATTGCCAGGCGCTGAGACGAATGCCGCCAAGATCGAGCGTCTATGACTTACGGTTCAAGAATTAGCCTCAGAAACAGTGGTTCTGAACATGCTGCCAATAGCTCGTCTGGGAAACATCCAGAGAAGTCCAAGATAGTGTTTTTTAGACTGGCTGCCACGAGCTGAAACGAATGCAGCCAAGAGCGAGCGTCTGTGACTTACGGTTCAAGAGTTATTCACAGAAACATGGTTCTGAACTTTGCTGCAAGCCGCGAAAGCGAAAATAACCAAGATCGAGCGTCTAGGATTTACTTGTCAATAGCTCGCCTGGGAAACATCCAGAGAAGTCAAAGACAGTGCTTCTATACTAATTGCCAGGCGCTGAGACGAATGCCGCCAAGATCTAGCGTCTATGACTTACGGTTCAAGAATTAGCCTCAGAAACAGTGGGAAACAGTGCTTCTATACTAATTGCCAGGCGCTGAGACGAATGCCGCCAAGATCGAGCGTCTATGACTTACGGTTCAAGAATTAGCCTCAGAAACAGTGGTTCTGAACATGCTGCCAATAGCTCGTCTGGGAAACATCCAGAGAAGTCCAAGATAGTGTTTTTTAGACTGGCTGCCACGAGCTGAAACGAATGCAGCCAAGAGCGAGCGTCTGTGACTTACGGTTCAAGAGTTATTCACAGAAACATGGTTCTGAACTTTGCTGCCAGCCGCGAAAGCGAAAATAACCAAGATCGAGCGTCTAGGATTTACTTGTCAATAGCTCGCCTGGGAAACATCCAGAGAAGTCAAAGACAGTGCTTCTATACTAACTGCCAGGCGCTGAGACGAATGCCGCCAAGATCGAGCGTCTAAGACTTACGGTTCAAGAATTAGCCTCAGAAACAGTGGTTCTGAACATGCTGCCAATAGCTCGCCTGGTAAACATCCAGAGAAGTCCAAGATAGTGTTTTTTAGACGGGCTGCCACGAGCTGAAACTAATGCAGCCGAGAGCGAGCGTCTGTGACTTACGGTTCAAGAGTTATTCACAGAAACATGGTTCTGAACTTTGCTGCCAGCCGCGAAAGCGAAAATAACCAAGATCGAGCGTCTAGGATTTACTTGTCAATAGCTCGCCTGGGAAACATCCAGAGAAGTCAAAGACAGTGCTTCTATACTAATTGCCAGGCGCTGAGACGAATGCCGCCAAGATCTAGCGTCTATGACTTACGGTTCAAGAATTAGCCTCAGAAACAGTGGGAAACAGTGCTTCTATACTAATTGCCAGGCGCTGAGACGAATGCCGCCAAGATCGAGCGTCTATGACTTACGGTTCAAGAATTAGCCTCAGAAACAGTGGTTCTGAACATGCTGCCAATAGCTCGTCTGGGAAACATCCAGAGAAGTCCAAGATAGTGTTTTTTAGACTGGCTGCCACGAGCTGAAACGACTGCAGCCAAGAGCGAGCGTCTGTGACTTACGGTTCAAGAGTTATTCACAGAAACATGGTTCTGAACTTTGCTGCCAGCCGCGAAAGCGAAAATAACCAAGATCGAGCGTCTAGGATTTACTTGTCAATAGCTCGCCTGGGAAACATCCAGAGAAGTCAAAGACAGTGCTTCTATACTAATTGCCAGGCGCTGAGACGAATGCCGCCAAGATCTAGCGTCTATGACTTACGGTTCAAGAATTAGCCTCAGAAACAGTGGGAAACAGTGCTTCTATACTAATTGCCAGGCGCTGAGACGAATGCCGCCAAGATCGAGCGTCTATGACTAACGGTTCAAGAATTAGCCTCAGAAACAGTGGTTCTGAACATGCTGCCAATAGCTCGTCTGGGAAACATCCAGAGAAGTCCAAGATAGTGTTTTTTAGACTGGCTGCCACGAGCTGAAACGAATGCAGCCAAGAGCGAGCGTCTGTGACTTACGGTTCAAGAGTTATTCACAGAAACATGGTTCTGAACTTTGCTGCCAGCCGCGAAAGCGAAAATAACCAAGATCGAGCATCTAGGATTTACTTGTCAATAGCTCGCCTGGGAAACATCCAGAGAAGTCAAAGACAGTGCTTCTATACTAATTGCCAGGCGCTGAGACGAATGCCGCCAAGATCTAGCGTCTATGACTTACGGTTCAAGAATTAGCCTCAGAAACAGTGGGAAACAGTGCTTCTATACTAATTGCCAGGCGCTGAGACGAATGCCGCCAAGATCTAGCGTCTATGACTTACGGTTCAAGAATTAGCCTCAGAAACAGTGGTTCTGAACATGCTGCCAATAGCTCGCCTGGGAAACATCCAGAGAAGTCCAAGATAGTGTTTTTTAGACTGGCTGCCACGAGCTGAAACGAATGCAGCCAAGAGCGAGCGTCTGTGACTTACGGTTCAAGAGTTATTCACAGAAACATGGTTCTGAACTTTGCTGCCAGCCGCGAAAGCGAAAATAACCAAGATCGAGCGTCTAGGATTTACTTGTCAATAGCTCGCCTGGGAAACATCCAGAGAAGTCAAAGACAGTGCTTCTATACTAACTGCCAGGCGCTGAGACGAATGCCGCCAAGATCGAGCGTCTAAGACTTACGGTTCAAGAATTAGCCTCAGAAACAGTGGTTCTGAACATGCTGCCAATAGCTCGCCTGGTAAACATCCAGAGAAGTCCAAGATAGTGTTTTTTAGACGGGCTGCCACGAGCTGAAACGAATGCAGCCGAGAGCGAGCGTCTGTGACTTACGGTTCAAGAGTTATTCACAGAAACATGGTTCTGAACTTTGCTGCCAGCCGCGAAAGCGAAAATAACCAAGATCGAGCGTCTAGGATTTACTTGTCAATAGCTCGCCTGGGAAACATCCAGAGAAGTCAAAGACAGTGCTTCTATACTAATTGCCAGGCGCTGAGACGAATGCCGCCAAGATCTAGCGTCTATGACTTACGGTTCAAGAATTAGCCTCAGAAACAGTGGGAAACAGTGCTTCTATACTAATTGCCAGGCGCTGAGACGAATGCCGCCAAGATCGAGCGTCTATGACTTACGGTTCAAGAATTAGCCTCAGAAACAGTGGTTCTGAACATGCTGCCAATAGCTCGTCTGGGAAACATCCAGAGAAGTCCAAGATAGTGTTTTTTAGACTGGCTGCCACGAGCTGAAACGACTGCAGCCAAGAGCGAGCGTCTGTGACTTACGGTTCAAGAGTTATTCACAGAAACATGGTTCTGAACTTTGCTGCCAGCCGCGAAAGCGAAAATAACCAAGATCGAGCGTCTAGGATTTACTTGTCAATAGCTCGCCTGGGAAACATCCAGAGAAGTCAAAGACAGTGCTTCTATACTAATTGCCAGGCGCTGAGACGAATGCCGCCAAGATCTAGCGTCTATGACTTACGGTTCAAGAATTAGCCTCAGAAACAGTGGGAAACAGTGCTTCTATACTAATTGCCAGGCGCTGAGACGAATGCCGCCAAGATCTAGCGTCTATGACTTACGGTTCAAGAATTAGCCTCAGAAACAGTGGTTCTGAACATGCTGCCAATAGCTCGCCTGGGAAACATCCAGAGAAGTCCAAGATAGTGTTTTTTAGACTGGCTGCCACGAACTGAAACGAATGCAGCCAAGAGCGAGCGTCGGTGACTTACGGTTCAAGAGTTATTCACAGAAACATGGTTCTGAACTTTGCTGCCAGCCGCGAAAGCGAAAATAACCAAGATCGAGCGTCTAGGATTTACTTGTCAATAGCTCGCCTGGGAAACATCCAGAGAAGTCAAAGACAGTCTTCTATACTAATTGCCAGGCGCTGAGACGAATGCCGCCAAGATCTAGCGTCTATGACTTACGGTTCAAGAATTAGCCTCAGAGGGGCGTGGCTTGGCTGTCGACCAGAATGGCCGCGTGAGTGAAGAGCTCCTACACCGTACAACAGAATAAAGCGACTACCGCCTCACAAACGTTGTAGCTGATACCCTAGATTGGCTACCTGGAAGGAGTAGAGGGTACAGCAGATATGACGAGACGCCGGAAGATTACTTCAAGACCGGCAAAGCTCACAGACTTCTTTTCCCCCCGACATGCAGAGGAGACGCAAGATGGAGGAGACACGTGTTCTCAGACCGGCTCCCTCACATCTGAGCCGCCGCCGCACTCACCGCCGCAGAGCCTCGCAAACGTGAGTACACAGAGGAGAAGTGCCTCGGTCCCGACTCAAGCCTCCCCATTCCCCGACGTTGAGAATGTAGCTCGCAGGGACACTCTGGCTGTAAAACGTGCTGCAATAGGGCGCCGTGGACGCCATCAGGAGCAGAGCGCACAGCATGCATTATCTCCGTCGCCGCCATTACTGAGCTCAAAGAACTCATCGCCACAAAAGCAGAGTCCTCTTCCTATGACAGGCCCAGCTACGTTAGAAGACCATCACACATCCCCCGGTGCATCTATCTCTGAGGGAAACATGTTAGATGACATGCCATCTTCAACTAATGCGGTCACAGAACTGACAATGAAGACCATGCTACAGGCTCTTAATACCTCCCTGCAGGCTGGATTTGCCAAACTGCTACATCCCCTGTCCACAGCAATTCAGGATGTAGAGATTAGAGTCCAACATGCGGAATCTAAACTCAGCGATTTTGTAACCTCACATAATGGGCTGATTGACGCTCATTACGACTTAGAAACGGAAGTTTCTCAAATCAAGGCAAAAATGGCCGACCTAGAGGACAGATCCCGCAGAAACAATATCAAATTTAGAGGGATCCCCGAAGATGTTGCTGCGCCTGACCTGCAGAAATACGCACAAGATTTCATCCAAAAAATGCTGCCTGGATGCAACCCAAGAGATCTGATTGTAGACAGAATTCATAGACTTCCAAAACCAAAACATCTTAAAGATGACGTACCACGTGACGTAATAGCACGTATACATTTTTTCCATGTGAAGGAACAACTGATGACATCCCTTAAAAGAAAAGATGCCATACCAGCGCAATATAACAATCTGTCTATATTCACGGATCTCTCAGCAGCGACTCTACAGCTAAGGAGAGACCTGGCCCCGATTACAACCGCCTTGCGGGACAGTAAGATCCTATATAGGTGGGGATTCCCGGTTCGCCTACTCATTCATAGAAACAACTCCATGCACGTGATCCGAAATTTGTCAGAAGGCACACTCCTACTAAAATCGTGGGGCATACCAGTTCGTCTGCAACCTCAGCAGTCCAATCGCTCCCCTCAGCGGATTCGAGATGAATGGGAAAAGGTAGACCACCGAAAACACCGAAAGCATTAAGATGATAAAAGGAGGTCGAATTCTACTTCTCACTTGAGATACCTGCTGGTCGTCGAAACGGAAGTATCTCCCTCGTTAAAACTACTTTTTCCTGAGGTTGAGCTATCATAGGTGTAGCTGCGGTCATCTTGACCTGATATCAAGCTGACTGTTTTCTCCCCCAAGTTGACGGACAGCTATAAATGTCCTTGGTTCGTGATAGATCCAGGTGGAATCTATTGTTTTTTGTTTGTATTATGTTTATGTTTTCGTGCTAGCAGTAGATATATTAACTGTGATTACGATCAGGGGAAAGGGTATGAGATGCTTACCTTAGATACATTTAATGACTGTGATGGTGTTCATTCCCTGCACATAAGGTCATTCACCGCTTTATTGAGTCCTTTCAATGACAATTAAAATAGCTTCACTAAATGTCAACGGCTTGAATAGCCCACATAAGAGAGCACACATGTGGCAAGAATCTATGTCTCTAACCTGCGATATTTTATGCGCCCAGGAAACACACATATTGCAGACAGATGCAAACCGAATAAACCATCACCAGTTCCCCTATGTATTTCAATCCCACTATACATCTAAGTCGAGAGGAGTCTTAATAGCGATAAAAAACTCAGTAGCTTTTCAAAAGCTCCAAGTCCATACTGATCCAAACGGCAGATACATTATCCTAATATGTACGATTAATAACATCACATACACAGTGGTAAATATTTATGCTCCCAACCGCCACCAAATTCGCTTTCTGCACAAAATAATTAGAATAGTCAACAAATTTAAACAAGGAAAGGTAATAATTTGTGGAGACTTCAATGCCATAGTCGACGCATCTTTAGATACTACAAATCCTAGTCGTCAGCCCCAACCCCAGCTTGGTCCCTTAGTGGCGAAACAAGAGATGTATGATGTCTGGAGGGCTCAACATAGTACAGAACGGGATTACTCTTTCTACTCTCCAACTCACAATAGCTATTCCCGCATAGATTTATTTTTGGTGGACAAGGAACTGCTCTTTGCTACTAAGAATTCATCTATAGAAAATATAAAATGGTCGGATCATGCGGCAATAACTCTGACTTTGGAAGAAAACAACATATCTAACCCTACGTATCTATGGAGATGCAATCCTTTTTTATTATCGCATACAGACCACAAACTGACTATTGCCAATGATCTTCGAGAATACTTTCAACAGAATGACAATGACCAGACAAATGACTTCACTCTTTGGAATGCCCATAAAGCCTTTATCAGAGGTACTCTCATTCGCTTGGGTCATTTAGTAAAAAAACAGAAGATGGCTTTAATTTCCTCCCTTACGGCAGAAATAGATTCCCTGGAAACTTTGAACAAAATTAAGCAAACGCCACAGAATGCGGAAAAACTGTTCACTCTCCGACAACACCTAAGATGTAGCTTACTCTCAGAATATGAGAAGAATCTTAAAAAAACAAAAGCAAGGTACTATTCGCAGAATAATAAGGCGGGGAAACTGTTAGCGAATAGATTAAAAACACAATATCAGAAATCCAAAATCCCATTTTTGATAGACTCTCATACCCAAACAAAAATAACCCATCCCACAGAAATCGCAAACCAATTTCGCACCTTTTACTCATCCCTATATAATCTGGAACAAGATCCCTTTTCCCCTCATCCATCAAAAAAAGATATACAGGCCTTTTTACAAAAAATAGATCTGCCTCAACTATCAGAAACCCAATTGATGAGCTTAAGTGCTCCATTCCTAGAAAAAGAGATTTCAGCGGTACTAAAAACACTTCCCAATGGCAAGTCCCCTGGTCCAGACGGACTTACGAATATGTATTACAAATCCCTGCAGAGCACACTAATGCCTTATATGCGCAGATTTTTTCAAAAAGCAATGGACACAGGATCCATGCCAGCAGAAAATCAATCTGCTTTGATTGTCACCATCCCAAAACCTAACAAACCTACAGATGCCCCTCAAAACTTTCGACCCATTTCCCTACTAAATGTGGACGTTAAAATTTATGCAAAAATTTTGGCCATTAGACTTGCCCCCATGCTACCCACACTAATAGGGGAAGATCAAGTGGGATTTGTGAAGGGCAGACAAGCGTCTGACAACACCCGTAGAGTACTAGGTACTCTACATAATATAGAACAACTGGAGATACCATCGGTTCTGTTAGCTTTAGACGCGGAAAAAGCATTTGACCGCATACATTGGGAATATGCTTTTGATACACTGGAAAAGATGGGAATTAGAGGGAATATAATAGAAGCTATAAAGGCATTATATTCAAGCCCCTCAGCTAGGGTGTATACCAATGGTGTACTTTCCGACAGGTTTCAAATTACTAATGGAACTAGACAAGGGTGCCCACTATCCCCCCTAGTGTTCATACTATCTATGGAGCCTCTAGCTCAAACCCTTAGAACACACATTAATATTCAAGGAATAAATATTGATAGTAGAACGCATACAATCTCACTTTACGCTGATGACATAATTCTCTCCTTAGCCTCCCCAGAGGACTCATTAGAAGCGGTGCTAGAATGCATTCGGTCGTTTGGGCAGATTTCACTATATAAACTAAATACCCAAAAGTCTCAAATACTGCCGCTAAACATTCCGCCTTCTGTATTACATTTCCTAAAAAATAAATATCCATTCGACTGGAAAGAAAAAGGTATCACATATCTAGGTATCACTTTGACGCAATCTCATAAGGCATTATACCGAGCTAATTATGAACCTCTCCTACAAACATTACAGATTGAAATGACTAGATTACACAAATTTGAAGTATCCTGGATAGGCAGGATCGCTGCATTCAAAATGTTGCTGCTACCGAAACTGCTGTATTTGTTTAGAACAGTTCCCATAGTGGTACCAAAATCTTTTTTTACAAATATCCAAAGGGAGATAATGAAATTTATTTGGGCTCATCGAAAACCTAGAACTGCAGCACACATTTTGACTAGGGGTGGGAAACTGGGGGGACTGGGTGTACCAGACATATATGGATACTATACTTCTACTCTGGTGGCGCTTTATCACCCTGGATGGATGAATAATACCACAACTCACTGGGTACATATAGAATCATCTTATGTTTACCCGGCTAATCTAAAAGCTCTCATGTTTCTGGATTTCTGGCACATAACCACACCACCACAAATATCCCCAATCACAAAAGCAGCCTTAAGGAGTTGGTCGCACATACAAGAACATTCCACTGACCTTGTGCCTCTTCCGAATGAACAGATACCAATAGAGGTACTAGAATTGGCTATTCCACACTTAAACTTGATTAGCTGGAAAGCAAGGAACCTTACTCTAATGTCTCATTTATATGCTGATAATCAGCTGAACTCCTTTGAAAACTTGAAGCTCACATTTCATCTGCCCAGGAGCGACTTTTATAAATACTTACAAATTAGACACTTCTTAGCAACCTTAAAAAACCAACACCCTATATGTAACATGAAACTCTTTCATTTAATAGTCAAACCTAATAAAAAACTTAAGGGTATATACGACACATTATCAGGGCATGTTGATTTCCGCAAAACCCACAACATCTTGACATGGGAGCGGATGCTGGGGAAATCATTTGGAGAAGAAGAATGGAGGGAGGCATATAAACAAATGCATAGGTCCTTGCAATGCAGCTCGCACTTAGAAGCGGCCCTTAAAACCCACTTGCAATGGTACTACACCCCAGACAAACTACATAAAATGTTCCCAACAGTGCCTGAAACATGCTGGAGAGGATGTGGATCCAAAGGCACGCTGTTACATGTGTTATGGGAATGCCAAAATATACACGAGTACTGGAGAGAAGTATTCGCTCTATTGGAATCCTTGTTTGAAATACGAATTCCTAAATCCCCTCAGCTAGCTTTACTGTTCCTACAGACAGAAGAGGTCCCTTCGAAATTCAGAACATTGATGTGCAAAATACTGGCGATGGCAAAACTGGTAGTGACCAGGTACTGGAAAAGTGTGGAGATACCAACTCAGGCAGAACTTCTACTTTTAATTAATTCATCATTTGCTTATGAAAAAATAATAGCATATGGTAGTTCGAATTTCGCGAAATTCTCCAATATCTGGGAATGCTGGTCGACCAACCCCCTATGTTACCACACATAGCTCCTATATACCCTCAAACCAATTCGGTAACCAAATGATTAGCAATATATGTATACAATGTATTGAAGAAAGCAATACTGCTAGCGATGTTACGTTGTTCTTTTGACGATTTGTTTACAAGTTTTACAGTTGTAAAGGTATATAACAGTTATATTAACTAAGTAACTAGCACAGTCGCTTGTGTTAACACTGTAATGCAACATGTATACCTTGCATCCATTGTTTTCTTTTTGTATGAAATTTTTTGGCATGGAAAAAACTCAATAAAAATCATTGAACAGAAGAATTAGCCTCAGAAACAGTGGGAAACAGTGCTTCTATACTAATTGCCAGGCGCTGAGACGAATGCCGCCAAGAGCGAGCGTCTGTGACTTACGGTTCAAGAGTTATTCACAGAAACATGGTTCTGAACTTTGCTGCCAGTCGCGAAAGCGAAAATAACCAAGATCGAGCGTCTAGGATTTACTTGTCAATAGCTCGCCTGGGAAACATCCAGAGAAGTCAAAGACAGTGCTTCTATACTAATTGCCAGGCGCTGAGACGAATGCCGCCAAGATCTAGCGTCTATGACTTACGGTTCAAGAATTAGCCTCAGAAACAGTGGGAAACAGTGCTTCTATACTAATTGCCAGGTGCTGAAACGAATGCAGCCAAGAGCGAGCGTCTGTGACTTACGGTTCAAGAGTTATTCACAGAAACATGGTTCTGAACTTTGCTGCCAGCCGCGAAAGCGAAAATAACCAAGATCGAGCGTCTAGGATTTACTTGTCAATAGCTCGCCTGGGAAACATCCAGAGAAGTCAAAGACAGTGCTTCTATACTAATTGCCAGGCGCTGAGACGAATGCCGCCAAGATCTAGCGTCTATGACTTACGGTTCAAGAATTAGCCTCAGAAACAGTGGGAAACAGTGCTTCTATACTAATTGCCAGGCGCTGAGACGAATGCCGCCAAGATCTAGCGTCTATGACTTACGGTTCAAGAATTAGCCTCAGAAACAGTGGTTCTGAACATGCTGCCAATAGCTCGCCTGGGAAACATCCAGAGAAGTCCAAGATAGTGTTTTTTAGACTGGCTGCCACGAGCTGAAACGAATGCAGCCAAGAGCGAGCGTCTGTGACTTACGGTTCAAGAGTTATTCACAGAAACATGGTTCTGAACTTTGCTGCCAGCCGCGAAAGCGAAAATAACCAAGATCGAGCGTCTAGGATTTACTTGTCAATAGCTCGCCTGGGAAACATCCAGAGAAGTCAAAGACAGTCTTCTATACTAATTGCCAGGCGCTGAGACGAATGCCGCCAAGATCTAGCGTCTATGACTTACGGTTCAAGAATTAGCCTCAGAAACAGTGGGAAACAGTGCTTCTATACTAATTGCCAGGCGCTGAGACGAATGCCGCCAAGATCGAGCGTCTATGACTTACGGTTCAAGAATTAGCCTCAGAAACAGTGGTTCTGAACATGCTGCCAATAGCTCGTCTGGGAAACATCCAAAGTCCAAGATAGTGTTTTTTAGACTGGCTGCCACGAGCTGAAACGAATGCAGCCAAGAGCGAGCGTCTGTGACTTACGGTTCAAGAGTTATTCACAGAAACATGGTTCTGAACTTTGCTGCCAGCCGCGAAAGCGAAAATAACCAAGATCGAGCGTCTAGGATTTACTTGTCAATAGCTCGCCTGGGAAACATCCAGAGAAGTCAAAGACAGTGCTTCTATACTAATTGCCAGGCGCTGAGACGAATGCCGCCAAGATCTAGCGTCTATGACTTACGGTTCAAGAATTAGCCTCAGAAACAGTGGGAAACAGTGCTTCTATACTAATTGCCAGGTGCTGAAACGAATGCAGCCAAGAGCGAGCGTCTGTGACTTACGGTTCAAGAGTTATTCACAGAAACATGGTTCTGAACTTTGCTGCCAGCCGCGAAAGCGAAAATAACCAAGATCGAGCGTCTAGGATTTACTTGTCAATAGCTCGCCTGGGAAACATCCAGAGAAGTCAAAGACAGTGCTTCTATACTAACTGCCAGGCGCTGAGACGAATGCCGCCAAGGTCGAGCGTCTAAGACTTACAGTTCAAGAATTAGCCTCAGAAACAGTGGTTCTGAACATGCTGCCAATAGCTCGCCTGGGAAACATCCAGAGAAGTCCAAGATAGTGTTTTTTAGACTGGCTGCCACGAGCTGAAACGAATGCAGCCAAGAGCGAGCGTCTGTGACTTACGGTTCAAGAGTTATTCACAGAAACATGGTTCTGAACTTTGCTGCCAGCCGCGAAAGCGAAAATAACCAAGATCGAGCGTCTAGGATTTACTTGTCAATAGCTCGCCTGGGAAACATCCAGAGAAGCCAAAGACAGTCTTCTATACTAATTGCCAGGCGCTGAGACGAATGCCGCCAAGATCTAGCGTCTATGACTTACGGTTCAAGAATTAGCCTCAGAAACAGTGGGAAACAGTGCTTCTATACTAATTGCCAGGCGCTGAGACGAATGCCGCCAAGATCGAGCGTCTATGACTTACGGTTCAAGAATTAGCCTCAGAAACAGTGGTTCTGAACATGCTGCCAATAGCTCGTCTGGGAAACATCCAGAGAAGTCCAAGATAGTGTTTTTTAGACTGGCTGCCACGAGCTGAAACGAATGCAGCCAAGAGCGAGCGTCTGTGACTTACGGTTCAAGAGTTATTCACAGAAACATGGTTCTGAACTTTGCTGCCAGCCGCGAAAGCGAAAATAACCAAGAACGAGCGTCTAGGATTTACTTGTCAATAGCTCGCCTGGGAAACATCCAGAGAAGTCAAAGACAGTGCTTCTATACTAATTGCCAGGCGCTGAGACGAATGCCGCCAAGATCTAGCGTCTATGACTTACGGTTCAAGAATTAGCCTCAGAAACAGTGGGAAACAGTGCTTCTATACTAATTGCCAGGCGCTGAGACGAATGCCGCCAAGATCGAGCGTCTATGACTTACGGTTCAAGAATTAGCCTCAGAAACAGTGGTTCTGAACATGCTGCCAATAGCTGGTCTGGGAAACATCCAGAGAAGTCCAAGATAGTGTTTTTTAGACTGGCTGCCACGAGCTGAAACGAATGCAGCCAAGAGCGAGCGTCTGTGACTTACGGTTCAAGAGTTATTCACAGAAACATGGTTCTGAACTTTGCTGCCAGCCGCGAAAGCGAAAATAACCAAGATCGAGCGTCTAGGATTTACTTGTCAATAGCTCGCCTGGGAAACATCCAGAGAAGTCAAAGACAGTGCTTCTATACTAATTGCCAGGCGCTGAGACGAATGCCGCCAAGATCGAGCGTCTATGACTTACGGTTCAAGAATTAGCCTCAGAAACAGTGGTTCTGAACATGCTGCCAATAGCTCGTCTGGGAAACATCCAGAGAAGTCCAAGATAGTGTTTTTTAGACTGGCTGCCACGAGCTGAAACGAATGCAGCCAAGAGCGAGCGTCTGTGACTTACGGTTCAAGAGTTATTCACAGAAACATGGTTCTGAACTTTGCTGCCAGCCGCGAAAGCGAAAATAACCAAGATCGAGCGTCTAGGATTTACTTGTCAATAGCTCGCCTGGGAAACATCCAGAGAAGTCAAAGACAGTGCTTCTATACTAATTGCCAGGCGCTGAGACGAATGCCGCCAAGATCTAGCGTCTATGACTTACGGTTCAAGAATTAGCCTCAGAAACAGTGGGAAACAGTGCTTCTATACTAATTGCCAGGCGCTGAGACGAATGCCGCCAAGATCTAGCGTCTATGACTTACGGTTCAAGAATTAGCCTCAGAAACAGTGGTTCTGAAAATGCTGCCAATAGCTCGCCTGGGAAACATCCAGAGAAGTCCAAGATAGTGTTTTTTAGACTGGCTGCCACGAGCTGAAACGAATGCAGCCAAGAGCGAGCGTCTGTGACTTACGGTTCAAGAGTTATTCACAGAAACATGGTTCTGAACTTTGCTGCCAGCCGCGAAAGCGAAAATAACCAAGATCGAGCGTCTAGGATTTACTTGTCAATAGCTCGCCTGGGAAACATCCAGAGAAGTCAAAGACAGTCTTCTATACTAATTGCCAGGCGCTGAGACGAATGCCGCCAAGACCTAGCGTCTATGACTTACGGTTCAAGAATTAGCCTCAGAAACAGTGGGAAACAGTGCTTATATACTAATTGCCAGGCGCTGAGACGAATGCCGCCAAGATCGAGCGTCTATGACTTACGGTTCAAGAATTAGCCTCAGAAACAGTGGTTCTGAACATGCTGCCAATAGCTCGTCTGGGAAACATCCAGAGAAGTCCAAGATAGTGTTTTTTAGACTGGCTGCCACGAGCTGAAACGAATGCAGCCAAGAGCGAGCGTCTGTGACTTACGGTTCAAGAGTTATTCACAGAAACATGGTTCTGAACTTTGCTGCCAGCCGCGAAAGCGAAAATAACCAAGATCGAGCGTCTAGGATTTACTTGTCAATAGCTCGCCTGGGAAACATCCAGAGAAGTCAAAGACAGTGCTTCTATACTAATTGCCAGGCGCTGAGACGAATGCCGCCAAGATCTAGCGTCTATGACTTACGGTTCAAGAATTAGCCTCAGAAACAGTGGGAAACAGTGCTTCTATACTAATTGCCAGGCGCTGAGACGAATGCCGCCAAGATCTAGCGTCTATGACTTACGGTTCAAGAATTAGCCTCAGAAACAGTGGTTCTGAACATGCTGCCAATAGCTCGCCTGGGAAACATCCAGAGAAGTCCAAGATAGTGTTTTTTAGACTGGCTGCCACGAGCTGAAACGAATGCAGCCAAGAGCGAGCGTCTGTGACTTACGGTTCAAGAGTTATTCACAGAAACATGGTTCTGAACTTTGCTGCCAGCCGCGAAAGCGAAAATAACCAAGATCGAGCGTCTAGGATTTACTTGTCAATAGCTCGCCTGGGAAACATCCAGAGAAGTCAAAGACAGTCTTCTATACTAATTGCCAGGCGCTGAGACGAATGCCGCCAAGATCTAGCGTCTATGACTTACGGTTCAAGAATTAGCCTCAGAAACAGTGGGAAACAGTGCTTCTATACTAATTGCCAGGCGCTGAGACGAATGCCGCCAAGATCGAGCGTCTATGACTTACGGTTCAAGAATTAGCCTCAGAAACAGTGGTTCTGAACATGCTGCCAATAGCTCGTCTGGGAAACATCCAAAGTCCAAGATAGTGTTTTTTAGACTGGCTGCCACGAGCTGAAACGAATGCAGCCAAGAGCGAGCGTCTGTGACTTACGGTTCAAGAGTTATTTACAGAAACATGGTTCTGAACTTTGCTGCCAGCCGCGAAAGCGAAAATAACCAAGATCGAGCGTCTAGGATTTACTTGTCAATAGCTCGCCTGGGAAACATCCAGAGAAGTCAAAGACAGTGCTTCTATACTAATTGCCAGGCGCTGAGACGAATGCCGCCAAGATCTAGCGTCTATGACTTACGGTTCAAGAATTAGCCTCAGAAACAGTGGGAAACAGTGCTTCTATACTAATTGCCAGGTGCTGAAACGAATGCAGCCAAGAGCGAGCGTCTGTGACTTACGGTTCAAGAGTTATTCACAGAAACATGGTTCTGAACTTTGCTGCCAGCCGCGAAAGCGAAAATAACCAAGATCGAGCGTCTAGGATTTACTTGTCAATAGCTCGCCTGGGAAACGTCCAGAGAAGCCAAAGACAGTCTTCTATACTAATTGCCAGGCGCTGAGACGAATGCCGCCAAGGTCGAGCGTCTAAGACTTACAGTTCAAGAATTAGCCTCAGAAACAGTGGTTCTGAACATGCTGCCAATAGCTCGTCTGGGAAACATCCAGAGAAGTCCAAGATAGTGTTTTTTAGACTGGCTGCCACGAGCTGAAACGAATGCAGCCAAGAGCGAGCGTCTGTGACTTACGGTTCAAGAGTTATTCACAGAAACATGGTTCTGAACTTTGCTGCCAGCCGCGAAAGCGAAAATAACCAAGATCGAGCGTCTAGGATTTACTTGTCAATAGCTCGCCTGGGAAACATCCAGAGAAGCCAAAGACAGTCTTCTATACTAATTGCCAGGCGCTGAGACGAATGCCGCCAAGATCTAGCGTCTATGACTTACGGTTCAAGAATTAGCCTCAGAAACAGTGGGAAACAGTGCTTCTATACTAATTGCCAGGCGCTGAGACGAATGCCGCCAAGATCGAGCGTCTATGACTTACGGTTCAAGAATTAGCCTCAGAAACAGTGGTTCTGAACATGCTGCCAATAGCTCGTCTGGGAAACATCCAGAGAAGTCCAAGATAGTGTTTTTTAGACTGGCTGCCACGAGCTGAAACGAATGCAGCCAAGAGCGAGCGTCTGTGACTTACGGTTCAAGAGTTATTCACAGAAACATGGTTCTGAACTTTGCTGCCAGCCGCGAAAGCGAAAATAACCAAGATCGAGCGTCTAGGATTTACTTGTCAATAGCTCGCCTGGGATACATCCAGAGAAGTCAAAGACAGTGCTTCTATACTAATTGCGAGGCGCTGAGACGAATGCCGCCAAGATCTAGCGTCTATGACTTACGGTTCAAGAATTAGCCTCAGAAACAGTGGGAAACAGTGCTTCTATACTAATTGCCAGGCGCTGAGACGAATTCCGCCAAGATCGAGCGTCTATGACTTACGGTTCAAGAATTAGCCTCAGAAACAGTGGTTCTGAACATGCTGCCAATAGCTCGTCTGGGAAACATCCAGAGAAGTCCAAGATAGTGTTTTTTAGACTGGCTGCCACGAGCTGAAACGAATGCAGCCAAGAGCGAGCGTCTGTGACTTACGGTTCAAGAGTTATTCACAGAAACATGGTTCTGAACTTTGCTGCCAGCCGCGAAAGCGAAAATAACCAGGATCGAGCGTCTAGGATTTACTTGTCAATAGCTCGCCTGGGAAACATCCAGAGAAGTCAAAGACAGTGCTTCTATACTAATTGCCAGGCGCTGAGACGAATGCCGCCAAGATCTAGCGTCTATGACTTACGGTTCAAGAATTAGCATCAGAAACAGTGGGAAACAGTGCTTCTATACTAATTGCCAGGCGCTGAGACGAATGCCGCCAAGATCGAGCGTCTATGACTTACGGTTCAAGAATTAGCCTCAGAAACAGTGGTTCTGAACATGCTGCCAATAGCTCGTCTGGGAAACATCCAGAGAAGTCCAAGATAGTGTTTTTTAGACTGGCTGCCACGAGCTGAAACGAATGCAGCCAAGAGCGAGCGTCTGTGACTTACGGTTCAAGAGTTATTCACAGAAACATGGTTCTGAACTTTGCTGCCAGCCGCGAAAGCGAAAATAACCAAGATCGAGCGTCTAGGATTTACTTGTCAATAGCTCGCCTGGGAAACATCCAGAGAAGTCAAAGACAGTGCTTCTATACTAATTGCCAGGCGCTGAGACGAATACCGCCAAGATCTAGCGTCTATGACTTACGGTTCAAGAATTAGCCTCAGAAACAGTGGGAAACAGTGCTTCTATACTAATTGCCAGGCGCTGAGACGAATGCCGCCAAGATCTAGCGTCTATGACTTACGGTTCAAGAATTAGCCTCAGAAACAGTGGTTCTGAACATGCTGCCAATAGCTCGTCTGGGAAACATCCAGAGAAGTCCAAGATAGTGTTTTTTAGACTGGCTGCCACGAGCTGAAACGAATGCAGCCAAGAGCGAGCGTCTGTGACTTACGGTTCAAGAGTTATTCACAGAAACATGGTTCTGAACTTTGCTGCCAGCCGCGAAAGCGAAAATAACCAAGATCGAGCGTCTAGGATTTACTTGTCAATAGCTCGCCTGGGAAACATCCAGAGAAGTCAAAGACAGTGCTTCTATACTAATTGCCAGGCGCTGAGACGAATGCCGCCAAGATCTAGCGTCTATGACTTACGGTTCAAGAATTAGCCTCAGAAACAGTGGGAAACAGTGCTTCTATACTAATTGCCAGGCGCTGAGACGAATGCCGTCAAGATCTAGCGTCTATGACTTACGGTTCAAGAATTAGCCTCAGAAACAGTGGTTCTGAACATGCTGCCAATAGCTCGCCTGGGAAACATCCAGAGAGGTCCAAGATAGTGTTTTTTAGACTGGCTGCCACGAGCTGAAACGAATGCAGCCAAAAGCGAGCGTCTGTGACTTACGGTTCAAGAGTTATTCACAGAAACATGGTTCTGAACTTTGCTGCCAGCCGCGAAAGCGAAAATAACCAAGATCGAGCGTCTAGGATTTACTTGTCAATAGCTCGCCTGGGAAACATCCAGAGAAGTCAAAGACAGTGCTTCCATACTAATTGCCAGGCGCTGAGACGAATGCCGCCAAGATCTAGCGTCTATGACTTACGGTTCAAGAATTAGCCTCAGAAACAGTGGGAAACAGTGCTTCTATACTAATTGCCAGGCGCTGAGACGAATGCCGCCAAGTGCGAGCGTCCATGACTTACGGTTCAAGAATTAGCCTCAGAAACAGTGGTTCTGAACATGCTGCCAATAGCTCGCCTGGGAAACATCCAGAGAAGTCCAAGATAGTGTTTTTTAGACTGGCTGCCACGAGCTGAAACGAATGCAGCCAAGAGCGAGCGTCTGTGACTTACGGTTCAAGAGTTATTCACAGAAATATGGTTCTGAACTTTGCTGCCAGCCGCGAAAGCGAAAATAACCAAGATCGAGCGTCTAGGATTTACTTGTCAATAGCTCGCCTGGGAAACATCCAGAGAAGTCAAAGACAGTGCTTATATACTAATTGCCAGGCGCTGAGACGAATGCCGCCAAGATCTAGCGTCTATGACTTACGGTTCAAGAATTAGCCTCAGAAACAGTGGGAAACAGTGCTTCTATACTAATTGCCAGGCGCTGAGACGAATGCCGCCAAGATCGAGCGTCTATGACTTACGGTTCAAGAATTAGCCTCAGAAACAGTGGTTCTGAACATGCTGCCAATAGCTCGTCTGGGAAACATCCAGAGAAGTCCAAGATAGTGTTTTTTTAGACTGGCTGCCACGAGCTGAAACGAATGCAGCCAAGAGCGAGCGTCTGTGACTTACGGTTCAAGAGTTATTCACAGAAACATGGTTCTGAACTTTGCTGCCAGCCGCGAAAGCGAAAGTAACCAAGATCGAGCGTCTAGAATTTACTTGTCAATAGCTCGCCTGGGAAACATCCAGAGAAGTCAAAGACAGTGCTTCTATACTAATTGCCAGGCGCTGAGACGAATGCCGCCAAGATCGAGTGTCTATGACTTACGGTTCAAGAATTAGCCTCAGAAACAGTGGCAAACAGTGCTTCTATACTAATTGCCAGGCGCTGAGACGAATGCCGCCAAGATCGAGCGTCTATGACTTACGGTTCAAGAATTAGCCTCAGAAACAGTGGTTCTGAACATGCTGCAAATAGCTCGCCTGGGAAACATCCAGAGAAGTCCAAGATAGTGTTTTTTAGACTGGCTGCCACGAGCTGAAACGAATGCAGCCAAGATCGAGCGTCTATGACTTACGGTTCAAGAATTAGCCTCAGAAACAGTGGTTTTGAACATGCTGCCAATAGCTCGCCTGGGAAACATCCAGAGAAGTCCAAGATAGTGTTTTTTTAGACTGGCTGCCACGAGCTGAAACGAATGCAGCCAAGAGCGAGCGTCTGTGACTTACGGTTCAAGAGTTATTCACAGAAACATGGTTCTGAACTTTGCTGCCAGCCGCGAAAGCGAAAATAACCAAGATCGAGCGTCTAGGATTTTCTTGTCAATAGCTCGCCTGGGAAACATCCAGAGAAGTCAAAGACTGTGCTTCTATACTAATTGCCAGGCGCTGAGACGAATGCCGCCAAGATCGAGCGTCTATGACTTACGGTTCAAGAATTAGCCTCAGAAACAGTGGGAAACAGTGCTTTTATACTAATTGCCAGGCACTGAGACGAATGCCGCCAAGATCGAATGTCTATGACTTACGGTTCAAGAATTAGCCTCAGAAACAGTGGTTCTGAACATGCTGCAAATAGCTCGCCTGGGAAACATCCAGAGAAGTCCAAGATAGTGTTTTTTAGACTGGCTGCCACGAGCTGAAACGAATGCAGCCAAGATCGAGCGTCTATGACTTACCGTTCAGGAGTTATTCACAGAAACATGGTTCTAAACTTTGCTGCCAGCCGCGAAAGCGAAAATAACCAAGATCGAGCGTCTAGGATTTACTTGTCAATAGCTCGCCTGGGAAACATCCAGAGAAGTCAAAGACAGTGCTTCTATACTAATTGCCAGGCGCTGAGACGAATGCCGCCAAGATCGAGCGTCTATGACTTACGGTTCAAGAATTAGCCTCAGAAACAGTGGTTCTGAACATGCTGCCAATAGCTCGCCTGGGAAACATCCAGAGAAGTCCAAGATAGTGTTTTTTAGACTGGCTGCCACGAGCTGAAACGAATGCAGCCAAGAGCGAGCGTCTGTGACTTACGGTTCAAGAGTTATTCACAGAAACATGGTTCTGAACTTTGCTGCCAGCCGCGAAAGCGAAAATAACCAAGATCGAGCGTCTAGGATTTACTTGTCAATAGCTCGCCTGGGAAACATCCAGAGAAGTCAAAGACAGTGCTTCTATACTAATTGCCAGGCGCTGAGACGAATGCCGCCAAGATCTAGCGTCTATGACTTACGGTTCAAGAATTAGCCTCAGAAACAGTGGGAAACAGTGCTTCTATACTAATTGCCAGACGCTGAGACGAATGCCGCCAAGATCGAGCGTCTATGACTTACGGTTCAAGAATTAGCCTCAGAAACAGTGGTTCTGAACATGCTGCCAATAGCTCGCCTGGGAAACATCCAGAGAAGTCCAAGATTGTGTTTTTTAGACTGGCTGCCACGAGCTGAAACGAATGCAGCCAAGAGCGAGCGTCTGTGACTTACGGTTCAAGAGTTATTCACAGAAACATGGTTCTGAACTTTGCTGCCAGCCGCGAAAGCGAAAATAACCAAGATTGAGCGTCTAGGATTTACTTGTCAATAGCTCGCCTGGGAAACATCCAGAGAAGTCAAAGACAGTGCTTCTATACTAATTGCCAGGCGCTGAGACGAATGCCGCCAAGATCTAGCGTCTATGACTTACGGTTCAAGAATTAGCCTCAGAAACAGTGGGAAACAGTGCTTCTATACTAATTGCCAGGCGCTGAGACGAATGCCGCCAAGATCGAGCGTCTATGACTTACGGTTCAAGAATTAGCCTCAGAAACAGTGGTTCTGAACATGCTGCCAATTGCTCGCCTGGGAAACATCAAGAGAAGTCCAAGATAGTGTTTTTAGACGGGCTGCCACGAGCTGAAACGAATGCAGCCAAGAGCGAGCGTCTGTGACTTACGGTTCAAGAGTTATTCACAGAAACATGGTTCTGAACTTTGCTGCCAGCCGCGAAAGCGAAAATAACCAAGATCGAGCGTCTAGGATTTACTTGTCAATAGCTCGCCTGGGAAACATCCAGAGAAGTCAAAGACAGTGCTTCTATACTAATTGCCAGGCGCTGAGACGAATGCCGCCAAGATCTAGCGTCTATGACTTACGGTTCAAGAATTAGCCTCAGAAACAGTGGGAAACAGTGCTTCTATACTAATTGCCAGGCGCTGAGACGAATGCCGCCAAGCTCGAGCGTCTAAGACTTACGGTTCAAGAATTAGCCTCAGAAACAGTGGTTCTGAACATGCTGCCAATAGCTCGCCTGGGAAACATCCAGAGAAGTCCAAGATAGTGTTTTTTAGACTGGCTGCCACGAGCTGAAACGAATGCAGCCAAGAGCGAGCGTCTGTGACTTACGGTTCAAGAGTTATTCACAGAAACATGGTTCTGAACTTTGCTGCCAGCCGCGAAAGCGAAAATAACCAAGATCGAGCGTCTAGGATTTACTTGTCAATAGCTCGCCTGGGAAACATCCAGAGAAGTCAAAGACAGTGCTTCTATACTAATTGCCAGGCGCTGAGACGAATGCCGCCAAGATCTAGCGTCTATGACTTACGGTTCAAGAATTAGCCTCAGAAACAGTGGGAAACAGTGCTTCTATACTAATTGCCAGGCGCTGAGACGAATGCCGCCAAGCTCGAGCGTCTAAGACTTACGGTTCAAGAATTAGCCTCAGAAACAGTGGTTCTGAACATGCTGCCAATAGCTCGCCTGGGAAACATCCAGAGAAGTCCAAGATAGTGTTTTTTAGACTGGCTGCCACGAGCTGAAACGAATGCAGCCAAGAGCGAGCGTCTGTGACTTACGGTTCAAGAGTTATTCACAGAAACATGGTTCTGAACTTTGCTGCCAGCCGCGAAAGCGAAAATAACCAAGATCGAGCGTCTAGGATTTACTTGTCAATAGCTCGCCTGGGAAACATCCAGAGAAGTCAAAGACAGTGCTTCTATACTAATTGCCAGGCGCTGAGACGAATGCCGCCAAGATCTAGCGTCTATGACTTACGGTTCAAGAATTAGCCTCAGAAACAGTGGGAAACAGTGCTTCTATACTAATTGCCAGGCGCTGAGACGAATGCCGCCAAGATCGAGCGTCTATGACTTACGGTTCAAGAATTAGCCTCAGAAACAGTGGTTCTGAACATGCTGCCAATTGCTCGCCTGGGAAACATCCAGAGAAGTCCAAGATAGTGTTTTTTAGACGGGCTGCCACGAGCTGAAACGAATGCAGCCAAGAGCGAGCGTCTGTGACTTACGGTTCAAGAGTTATTCACAGAAACATTTAATCAACAAAAGGAATGCCTTCAGGCAAACAGAAACCCTTATTTCCTGACTACCCACAATTTAGTAGGAAAATAAACTAACAAATAAACAAATTTTATTAGGCTACGTGTAGCACGAGGACAGACCACATAAACGTCAGTTTTAAAATTGTCACTGTCAAAATGCCGAAGTGAAAGTGAAAGCAGCCAGCTGGAAGGCTCGGCAGATAATTTCAAACAGCCAGAGTGAGTACCGACTGAATTGGAGTCAGTTACAAGACATAAGCCACACTAAGTGAAACGGCATCAAATTCGGCTAGGACAGGAATTAAAAACACATTTTAAAGCCCCCCCGACATGTTTCGCTAACTAGTAGCGTCCTCAGGGGTACATGGGGCTAATGGCGACGCGGCGAGAAAACAGAGACTCTTATGGCGATATGGAGTGACGTAAATGGAGGGCGTGTATGTGAACGGGCCGCCAATCAGACACTGCAGGACAGCACAGAGACCAGATGAAAAAGCCCAGCCAATAGAGATCACCATAGTAAAGAACCAATAGGAGGCAAGGAGCGGCACGGACACACTGTCGATAAGATCAAAATAAGTTCGTAAAGACGCGCATGAGCAGTAGGTCATGACAGGGACTTAGAAAAATGCTGCGAGAAAAACTCTACTACATCGGAGATCGGCGCAAGCGCAGTAGCTGTAAATAGGGACATAGAGTAAAAACCCCGTGATATACTCCTTCAAGACAGCCGCGCATGCGCTATAACACATAATAGGTACTTAGAACAATAATGGGCACTAGAGGTAACAGCAAAAAGTATTGCAAGTCGGAGCAGGCGCAGTAGCTGTCACTCCGGACTTAGAGCAAGCACATACCGATATTCTCATGATAGCAACACGCGTGCGCAATAATACCCACACTGAACTTAGAAAAATAGTGGCAAACACAGAATCAACATTGCCTAATTGGTATGAAAGAAATGCGCAACCGCAAGATGACTTAATAGGGACTTAAAAGAGTATAAACTGCTACAGAAACTTGACAAACCGGCGTGTGCGCCGTAAATGTCAGCTGGCCCCTAACACAAGGAATAGTAAAGTCCCCCATTCTGGCAGAGGACGCCCGATCGGGGCTACAGCAACAGTCTATGTTATATACAGCTGCACAGCACAGTCAGAGGGGAACACAACAATGTATAATCAGACGAAACAATCTGGATAAAACATAAATGTCAAGAATGTCAAGTATGTCCCTCCTACTCTCAGTCACGGCCCTAATCACCGCAGCCCTCCTTTTTACCCACAATGGTGTACCTATCTATGATAGGCACATCCAATATCCCAGTAGGGATAATATATACTCCATAAGTAGACCCATTTTTAAATGTACATAATGAGTATGAAAAAACAAAAATAACACTCGCGGTCGCACATCTAAAAGACATATATGGTCATTAATGATAATTCCATAATAAGATAAACCATAGAATAGATAGAGAAAAAGCCACCTTATTAAAAGGGGGGCAAAGTATACAGAGTACAGGTGATTAGTCTAAACCAGAAGCACCAACTGATCGTATATGAGTATAGACAATATAAAGATTATAAGGGATAACAGTAGACAATACAGACATCCATACAATACAAAGAGGGAAATGCAAAAGAGATCAAAGAAAGGCACTATAGGTGAAACCCTCATTTAATCCCTGAGGGGTCATGGTACCAAGGTGATGGATCCAGCGTGCTTCCTCCTGTAAGAGTTTTCGATCTAGGTTACCAGCCCTGGGTCCCAATTTTAGTTGTTCAATGCCCCAAAATTGGAGTAGCTTGGGGTTATCAGAATGGAACCTATGCATATGTCTAGATAGAGTGGTATCCTCTTTAAGGTTAATGGTACTAAGATGTCTCGATACTCTCCTCCTCAATTCCTGCAGGGTCTTACCGACATATAATTTCGGGCAGGGACATTTAGCCAAATAGATAATCCCGCTACTCTGGCAGTTAAGAAATTGCTTAATGTGATATAGTCTGTTATCTGAGGGGTTAGTGAAACTTTTAACTCTAGGCATCAGAGGACAAAAGGAACACCTACCGCAGGGGTGGAAACCAGTTACAGGTGATTTTAGCCATGTAGATGGTGTATTATGGGAGATGGGGGAATAATGGCTATGTACCAAAAAATCACGGAGATTCTTACCCCTACGGTAGGTAATAGCAGGGTTGACCGGAAGTACCTCCACTAAATCTGGGTCAGCGGTAAGGATAGACCAATGTTTTCTCAGAACGCCAACCACCTGAGAAGAGCACACGTCAAAAGTGCCAATGCAACGAATAGCATTGGACAATGGTGGCAACATGGATATAGCACCTCTATCAGAGAGTAGTTCAGATCTTTGAGATGCCCTGGCCCTAGCATAGGCCCTATGGAGCCACTTTTTAGGATACCCCCGTGCCAAGAATTTATGGTAAAGACCATCGCATTCTTTCTGAAAAGCTGACTCATCAGAACAGTTGCGTTTGGCTCGTAGGTATTGGCCAATAGGTATCCCTCTCTTCAGAGCAGGTGGGTGATGGCTGTTCCAATGAAGGAAACTATTGGTCGCTGTAGTTTTCCGGAATATATCAGTTTGGACACCGCCAACAGGGTCCAGAGAGATCTTAAGGTCAAGAAAATCAATTACCCGATCGTTAATATCAAAGGTGAATTTCATACCAATAGAATTGGTGTTGAGCATAGACATGAAGTCAGTGAAAATATTGACATCCCCATCCCAAAGGATGAGAATGTCATCGATATATCTACCCCAAAAGGAGATATGTGACGTAAAGAAAAGTAGATCGTCGGAAAAGACAATGGTGTCTTCCCACCAACCCAAGAAAAGGTTGGCATAGGAAGGTGCACAGACAGTGCCCATGGCCGTGCCTTTTATCTGATGATAATATTTGGCATCAAAAGTGAAAAAATTATGAGTGAGTAAAAAACGTAATAGTGATAGAACGAAATTATTATGACGATGAAATTGGGTGCCTTTGGTGCTCAAAAAATATTTGACTGCAGTGAGACCTAGGTCGTGTTGAATGTTAGTGTACAATGACTCCACGTCTATGCTCGCCAACAGGGTGGTGGGGGTGACGTTGATCTCCTGGATCCTGGTGACGGTGTCTTTGGTATCCTTAAGGTGAGATGACAGTGCAGAAACAAAAGGGGACAGAATCTCGTCCACATAAAGACTTATGCCCTGTGTAAGGTTGTCGTTTCCCGACACTATAGGTCTACCAGGGATAGGATTCTTATTTTTATGAACCTTTGGTAAGGCGTAAAAAGTTGCAAGAGTGGGAGTAGGATTGTACAGACGTTTAAATTCATCTAAAGTAATAAGATTATTGCTCTTAGCGTCGGTAAGAAGGTCAAACAGTTCTGATAGGTAGCTAGTAGTAGGGTTGCTTTTTAGGATGGTATAAGTTGTATGGTCATCTAGTAACCTATGGACCATATCTGCATAGTCCACCCGGTCCATCACTACAATGTTGCCTCCTTTATCCGAGGGCTTAAACACCAAATCCGCATTACCACATAAATCGTCCAATGCCATCCTCTCATCACTGCTGAGATTACCAAAGGCCATAGACCTGTCACCTCTCAGGCTTTTAAGGTCTTTACAGACCATTTTAACAAAAACATCAGTATGTCCATACTGAGAAAAAGGGGGAGTAAGCTTGGATTTGGGGCGTAGCGACGAAAAGGGACCAACCGCCTCAGAGGCTCCAAATTGGTTCTCATGAAGGAGACTCTCAAGATCCCTCATGGTGTTTCGCTCTTGATGATCCTGACGGATACCGTCCTGTACGGAACCCTTAAAATGCTTGTGTAGGGCCAGTTTTCTCGCGAAAAGATTAATATCCTTTGCCCATGTGAATTCATTAAAAGGGGGTGCAGGGGTAAATGAGAGTCCCCTTTGTAGGAGGGTCAACTGATGTAAGTTTAGGTTATATGAAGACAAATTAATTATCTGCATATCGTCATCATTAGTGATTGGTATGTTTGGGTTTATGATTTGAGTCCCCAGTGCATATTGAGTGGTCCTAAAAAAGGAAATGTGGCAGAAGGGCCCATGATAGTATTGGTACCGTTGCCACCACTCAAAACTGTACCTGGGGTTGGTAACTGAGAATTGCCCATTATGCTTGTGGCACTTTGGGCATAGGTAGGAACAGATGTAGATAAGACAGATGAGGAGTTGGAGACAGCAGGTGGACATGGTCTATTTCTACTCAGGGGTTCAATAGGAAGCTGCTTAGATACAGTAGAGATTTTCTTAGAAAAGCCAGGCCTGGTGTTCCTAACCTTACGCTTAGTACCCAGTCTAGGGCTATCACTGGTGGATCTAGAAAGTTCCGTACCCGAAGTCTCCGACTCGGAGAAATCGGTATATACAGTAGTCTGTTTGGGGGTAGGGACAAAGCGTGTCCTATACGTATAAATTTGGCCTATATCGAAGTCCCTCCGATCCCGGATGTATTTGCGATGTTTACGCTCCTTTATCTCACCCTGTAATTTCTCGATATTTTTTTGTAATTTAGCCTCTGATGCAGCAAATTCAGGACAGGACTGAAAGACCTGTATGTCCGCTATCTCTTTTTCAAGTTGAGCACCAATTTTACTGTAGCTCTGCTTCTCGAATTCCAGCAAATACTGGAGCATCCGCAGGGAGCTCTCAGTAAGAAGGTCCTCCCACCCCTTTGTGAAGGCAGTATTGTCACGATACGAGTTAGGTGTGATGTTAATTCTCAGACCCCTATATACGATCTTCTGCTGTATATAGGTCTCAAGACTGGCTATCTCCCAACAAGAGCGTACAAATCTTTGATACGTTTTTTGAAGATCCCTAAAAGCTGTATGGATGTCAAACTGATGCAATGGAATATTGTCGGTGGAAAAGACATAGGCCACCTCAGCGGACAGAGTCTCTATGTTGGGCTTCTTAGACAAAAAACCAGCCATATCAAATAAATAGTATGAAGTATAAAGAGTTCCACAGTGGGAACAGGGTCAAAGAGAAAAGGGTAATTAACCCAGCAATATTAAACAGAGAGCAATTATGACCCTAGGTAGTCAGCAGGTAAAATATTTAATCAACAAAAGGAATGCCTTCAGGCAAACAGAAACCCTTATTTCCTGACTACCCACAATTTAGTAGGAAAATAAACTAACAAATAAACAAATTTTATTAGGCTACGTGTAGCACGAGGACAGACCACATAAACGTCAGTTTTAAAATTGTCACTGTCAAAATGCCGAAGTGAAAGTGAAAGCAGCCAGCTGGAAGGCTCGGCAGATAATTTCAAACAGCCAGAGTGAGTACCGACTGAATTGGAGTCAGTTACAAGACATAAGCCACACTAAGTGAAACGGCATCAAATTCGGCTAGGACAGGAATTAAAAACACATTTTAAAGCCCCCCCGACATGTTTCGCTAACTAGTAGCGTCCTCAGGGGTACATGGGGCTAATGGCGACGCGGCGAGAAAACAGAGACTCTTATGGCGATATGGAGTGACGTAAATGGAGGGCGTGTATGTGAACGGGCCGCCAATCAGACACTGCAGGACAGCACAGAGACCAGATGAAAAAGCCCAGCCAATAGAGATCACCATAGTAAAGAACCAATAGGAGGCAAGGAGCGGCACGGACACACTGTCGATAAGATCAAAATAAGTTCGTAAAGACGCGCATGAGCAGTAGGTCATGACAGGGACTTAGAAAAATGCTGCGAGAAAAACTCTACTACATCGGAGATCGGCGCAAGCGCAGTAGCTGTAAATAGGGACATAGAGTAAAAACCCCGTGATATACTCCTTCAAGACAGCCGCGCATGCGCTATAACACATAATAGGTACTTAGAACAATAATGGGCACTAGAGGTAACAGCAAAAAGTATTGCAAGTCAGAGCAGGCGCAGTAGCTGTCACTCCGGACTTAGAGCAAGCACATACCGATATTCTCATGATAGCAACACGCGTGCGCAATAATACCCACACTGAACTTAGAAAAATAGTGGCAAACACAGAATCAACATTGCCTAATTGGTATGAAAGAAATGCGCAACCGCAAGATGACTTAATAGGGACTTAAAAGAGTATAAACTGCTACAGAAACTTGACAAACCGGCGTGTGCGCCGTAAATGTCAGCTGGCCCCTAACACAAGGAATAGTAAAGTCCCCCATTCTGGCAGAGGACGCCCGATCGGGGCTACAGCAACAGTCTATGTTATATACAGCTGCACAGCACAGTCAGAGGGGAACACAACAATGTATAATCAGACGAAACAATCTGGATAAAACATAAATGTCAAGAATGTCAAGTATGTCCCTCCTACTCTCAGTCACGGCCCTAATCACCGCAGCCCTCCTTTTTACCCACAATGGTGTACCTATCTATGATAGGCACATCCAATATCCCAGTAGGGATAATATATACTCCATAAGTAGACCCATTTTTAAATGTACATAATGAGTATGAAAAAACAAAAATAACACTCGCGGTCGCACATCTAAAAGACATATATGGTCATTAATGATAATTCCATAATAAGATAAACCATAGAATAGATAGAGAAAAAGCCACCTTATTAAAAGGGGGGCAAAGTATACAGAGTACAGGTGATTAGTCTAAACCAGAAGCACCAACTGATCGTATATGAGTATAGACAATATAAAGATTATAAGGGATAACAGTAGACAATACAGACATCCATACAATACAAAGAGGGAAATGCAAAAGAGATCAAAGAAAGGCACTATAGGTGAAACCCTCATTTAATCCCTGAGGGGTCATGGTACCAAGGCGATGGATCCAGCGTGCTTCCTCCTGTAAGAGTTTTCGATCTAGGTTACCAGCCCTGGGTCCCAATTTTAGTTGTTCAATGCCCCAAAATTGGAGTAGCTTGGGGTTATCAGAATGGAACCTATGCATATGTCTAGATAGAGTGGTATCCTCTTTAAGGTTAATGGTACTAAGATGTCTCGATACTCTCCTCCTCAATTCCTGCAGGGTCTTACCGACATATAATTTCGGGCAGGGACATTTAGCCAAATAGATAATCCCGCTACTCTGGCAGTTAAGAAATTGCTTAATGTGATATAGTCTGTTATCTGAGGGGTTAGTGAAACTTTTAACTCTAGGCATCAGAGGACAAAAGGAACACCTACCGCAGGGGTGGAAACCAGTTACAGGTGATTTTAGCCATGTAGATGGTGTATTATGGGAGATGGGGGAATAATGGCTATGTACCAAAAAATCACGGAGATTCTTACCCCTACGGTAGGTAATAGCAGGGTTGACCGGAAGTACCTCCACTAAATCTGGGTCAGCGGTAAGGATAGACCAATGTTTTCTCAGAACGCCAACCACCTGAGAAGAGCACACGTCAAAAGTGCCAATGCAACGAATAGCATTGGACAATGGTGGCAACATGGATATAGCACCTCTATCAGAGAGTAGTTAAGATCTTTGAGATGCCCTGGCCCTAGCATAGGCCCTATGGAGCCACTTTTTAGGATACCCCCGTGCCAAGAATTTATGGTAAAGACCATCGCATTCTTTCTGAAAAGCTGACTCATCAGAACAGTTGCGTTTGGCTCGTAGGTATTGGCCAATAGGTATCCCTCTCTTCAGAGCAGGTGGGTGATGGCTGTTCCAATGAAGGAAACTATTGGTCGCTGTAGTTTTCCGGAATATATCAGTTTGGACACCGCCAACAGGGTCCAGAGAGATCTTAAGGTCAAGAAAATCAATTACCCGATCGTTAGTATCAAAGGTGAATTTCATACCAATAGAATTGGTGTTGAGCATAGACATGAAGTCAGTGAAAATATTGACATCCCCATCCCAAAGGATGAGAATGTCATCGATATATCTACCCCAAAAGGAGATATGTGACGTAAAGAAAAGTAGATCGTCGGAAAAGACAATGGTGTCTTCCCACCAACCCAAGAAAAGGTTGGCATAGGAAGGTGCACAGACAGTGCCCATGGCCGTGCCTTTTATCTGATGATAATATTTGGCATCAAAAGTGAAAAAATTATGAGTGAGTAAAAAACGTAATAGTGATAGAACGAAATTATTATGACGATGAAATTGGGTGCCTTTGGTGCTCAAAAAATATTTGACTGCAGTGAGACCTAGGTCGTGTTGAATGTTAGTGTACAATGACTCCACGTCTATGCTCGCCGGTTTGTCAAGTTTCTGTAGCAGTTTATACTCTTTTAAGTCCCTATTAAGTCATCTTGCGGTTGCGCATTTCTTTCATACCAATTAGGCAATGTTGATTCTGTGTTTGCCACTATTTTTCTAAGTTCAGTGTGGGTATTATTGCGCACGCGTGTTGCTATCATGAGAATATCGGTATGTGCTTGCTCTAAGTCCGGAGTGACAGCTACTGCGCCTGCTCCGACTTGCAATACTTTTTGCTGTTACCTCTAGTGCCCATTATTGTTCTAAGTACCTATTATGTGTTATAGCGCATGCGCGGCTGTCTTGAAGGAGTATATCACGGGGTTTTTACTCTATGTCCCTATTTACAGCTACTGCGCTTGCGCCGATCTCCGATGTAGTAGAGTTTTTCTCGCAGCATTTTTCTAAGTCCCTGTCATGACCTACTGCTCATGCGCGTCTTTACGAACTTATTTTGATCTTATCGACAGTGTGTCCGTGCCGCTCCTTGCCTCCTATTGGTTCTTTACTATGGTGATCTCTATTGGCTGGGCTTTTTCATCTGGTCTCTGTGCTGTCCTGCAGTGTCTGATTGGCGGCCCGTTCACATACACGCCCTCCATTTACGTCACTCCATATCGCCATAAGAGTCTCTGTTTTCTCGCCGCGTCGCCATTAGCCCCATGTACCCCTGAGGACGCTACTAGTTAGCGAAACATGTCGGGGGGGCTTTAAAATGTGTTTTTAATTCCTGTCCTAGCCGAATTTGATGCCGTTTCACTTAGTGTGGCTTATGTCTTGTAACTGACTCCAATTCAGTCGGTACTCACTCTGGCTGTTTGAAATTATCTGCCGAGCCTTCCAGCTGGCTGCTTTCACTTTCACTTCGGCATTTTGACAGTGACAATTTTAAAACTGACGTTTATGTGGTCTGTCCTCGTGCTACACGTAGCCTAATAAAATTTGTTTATTTGTTAGTTTATTTTCCTACTAAATTGTGGGTAGTCAGGAAATAAGGGTTTCTGTTTGCCTGAAGGCATTCCTTTTGTTGATTAAATATTTTACCTGCTGACTACCTAGGGTCATAATTGCTCTCTATTCACAGAAACATGGTTCTGAACTTTGCTGCCAGCCGCGAAAGCGAAAATAACCAAGATCGAGCGTCTAGGATTTACTTGTCAATAGCTCGCCTGGGAAACATCCAGAGAAGTCAAAGACAGTGCTTCTATACTAATTGCCAGGCGCTGAGACGAATGCCGCCAAGATCTAGCGTCTATGACTTACGGTTCAAGAATTAGCCTCAGAAACAGTGGGAAACAGTGCTTCTATACTAATTGCCAGGCGCTGAGACGAATGCCGCCAAGCTCGAGCGTCTAAGACTTACGGTTCAAGAATTAGCCTCAGAAACAGTGGTTCTGAACATGCTGCCAATAGCTCGCCTGGGAAACATCCAGAGAAGTCCAAGATAGTGTTTTTTAGACTGGCTGCCACGAGCTGAAACGAATGCAGCCAAGAGCGAGCGTCTGTGACTTACGGTTCAAGAGTTATTCACAGAAACATGGTTCTGAACTTTGCTGCCAGCCGCGAAAGCGAAAATAACCAAGATCGAGCGTCTAGGATTTACTTGTCAATAGCTCGCCTGGGAAACATCCAGAGAAGTCAAAGACAGTGCTTCCATACTAATTGCCAGGCGCTGAGACGAATGCCGCCAAGATCTAGCGTCTATGACTTACGGTTCAAGAATTAGCCTCAGAAACAGTGGGAAACAGTGCTTCTATACTAATTGCCAGGCGCTGAGACGAATGCCGCCAAGATCGAGCGTCTATGACTTACGGTTCAAGAATTAGCCTCAGAAACAGTGGGAAACAGTGCTTCTATACTAATTGCCAGGCGCTGAGACGAATGCCGCCAAGATCGAGGAGCGTCTATGACTTACGGTTCAAGAATTAGCCTCAGAAACAGTGGTTCTGAACATGCTGCCAATAGCTCGCCTGGGAAACATCCAGAGAAGTCCAAGATTGTGTTTTTTAGTCTGGCTGCCACGAGCTGAAACGAATGCAGCCAAGAGCGAGCGTCTGTGACTTACGGTTCAAGAGTTATTCACAGAAACATGGTTCTGAACTTTGCTGCCAGCCGCGAAAGCGAAAATAACCAAGATCGAGCGTCTAGGATTTACTTGTCATTAGCTCGCCTGGGAAACATCCAGAGAAGTCAAAGACAGTGCTTCTATACTAATTGCCAGGCGCTGAGACGAATGCCGCCAAGATCGAGCGTCTATGACTTACGGTTCAAGAATTAGCCTCAGAAACAGTGGTTCTGAACATGCTGCCAATAGCTCGCCTGGGAAACATCCAGAGAAGTCTAAGATTGTGTTTTTTAGACTGGCTGCCACGAGCTGAAACGAATGCAGCCAAGAGCGAGCGTCTGTGACTTACGGTTCAAGAGTTATTCACAGAAACATGGTTCTGAACTTTGCTGCCAGCCGCGAAAGCGAAAATAACCAAGATCGAGCGTCTAGGATTTACTTGTCAATAGCTCGCCTGGGAAACATCCAGAGAAGTCAAAGACAGTGCTTCTATACTAATTGCCAGGCGCTGAGACGAATGCCGCCAAGATCTAGCGTCTATGACTTACGGTTCAAGAATTAGCCTCAGAAACAGTGGGAAACAGTGCTTCTATACTAATTGCCAGGCGCTGAGACGAATGCCGCCAAGATCGAGCGTCTATGACTTACGGTTCAAGAATTAGCCACAGAAACAGTGGTTCTGAACATGCTGCCAATAGCTCGTCTGGGAAACATCCAGAGAAGTCCAAGATAGTGTTTTTTAGACTGGCTGCCACGAGCTGAATCGAATGCAGCCAAGAGCGAGCGTCTGTGACTTACGGTTCAAGAGTTATTCACAGAAACATGGTTCTGAACTTTGCTGCCAGCCGCGAAAGCGAAAATAACCAAGATCGAGCGTCTAGGATTTAATTGTCATTAGCTCGCCTGGGAAACATCCAGAGAAGTCAAAGACAGTGCTTCTATACTAATTGCCAGGCGCTGAGACGAATGCCGCCAAGATCGAGCGTCTATGACTTACGGTTCAAGAATTAGCCTCAGAAACAGTGGTTCTGAACATGCTGCCAATAGCTCGCCTGGGAAACATCCAGAGAAGTCTAAGATTGTGTTTTTTAGACTGGCTGCCACGAGCTGAAACGAATGCAGCCAAGAGCGAGCGTCTGTGACTTACGGTTCAAGAGTTATTCACAGAAACATGGTTCTGAAATTTGCTGCCAGCCGCGAAAGCGAAAATAACCAAGATCGAGCGTCTAGGATTTACTTGTCAATAGCTCGCCTGGGAAACATCCAGAGAAGTCAAAGACAGTGCTTCTATACTAATTGCCAGGCGCTGAGACGAATGCCGCCAAGATCGAGCGTCTATGACTTACGGTTCAAGAATTAGCCTCAGAAACAGTGGGAAACAGTGCTTCTATACTAATTGCCAGGCGCTGAGACGAATGCCGCCAAGATCGAGGAGCGTCTATGACTTACGGTTCAAGAATTAGCCTCAGAAACAGTGGTTCTGAACATGCTGCCAATAGCTCGCCTGGGAAACATCCAGAGAAGTCCAAGATTGTGTTTTTTAGTCTGGCTGCCACGAGCTGAAACGAATGCAGCCAAGAGCGAGCGTCTGTGACTTACGGTTCAAGAGTTATTCACAGAAACATGGTTCTGAACTTTGCTGCCAGCCGCGAAAGCGAAAATAACCAAGATCGAGCGTCTAGGATTTACTTGTCATTAGCTCGCCTGGGAAACATCCAGAGAAGTCAAAGACAGTGCTTCTATACTAATTGCCAGGCGCTGAGACGAATGCCGCCAAGATCGAGCGTCTATGACTTACGGTTCAAGAATTAGCCTCAGAAACAGTGGTTCTGAACATGCTGCCAATAGCTCGCCTGGGAAACATCCAGAGAAGTCTAAGATTGTGTTTTTTAGACTGGCTGCCACGAGCTGAAACGAATGCAGCCAAGAGCGAGCGTCTGTGACTTACGGTTCAAGAGTTATTCACAGAAACATGGTTCTGAAATTTGCTGCCAGCCGCGAAAGCGAAAATAACCAAGATCGAGCGTCTAGGATTTACTTGTCAATAGCTCGCCTGGGAAACATCCAGAGAAGTCAAAGACAGTGCTTCTATACTAATTGCCAGGCGCTGAGACGAATGCCGCCAAGATCTAGCGTCTATGACTTACGGTTCAAGAATTAGCCTCAGAAACAGTGGGAAACAGTGCTTCTATACTAATTGCCAGGCGCTGAGACGAATGCCGCCAAGCTCGAGCGTCTAAGACTTACGGTTCAAGAATTAGCCTCAGAAACAGTGGTTCTGAACATGCTGCCAATAGCTCGCCTGGGAAACATCCAGAGAAGTCCAAGATAGTGTTTTTTAGACTGGCTGCCACGAGCTGAAACGAATGCAGCCAAGAGCGAGCGTCTGTGACTTACGGTTCAAGAGTTATTCACAGAAACATGGTTCTGAACTTTGCTGCCAGCCGCGAAAGCGAAAATAACCAAGATCGAGCGTCTAGGATTTACTTGTCAATAGCTCGCCTGGGAAACATCCAGAGAAGTCAAAGACAGTGCTTCTATACTAATTGCCAGGCGCTGAGACGAATGCCGCCAAGATCTAGCGTCTATGACTTACGGTTCAAGAATTAGCCTCAGAAACAGTGGGAAACAGTGCTTCTATACTAATTGCCAGGCGCTGAGACGAATGCCGCCAAGATCGAGCGTCTATGACTTACGGTTCAAGAATTAGCCACAGAAACAGTGGTTCTGAACATGCTGCCAATAGCTCGTCTGGGAAACATCCAGAGAAGTCCAAGATAGTGTTTTTTAGACTGGCTGCCACGAGCTGAATCGAATGCAGCCAAGAGCGAGCGTCTGTGACTTACGGTTCAAGAGTTATTCACAGAAACATGGTTCTGAACTTTGCTGCCAGCCGCGAAAGCGAAAATAACCAAGATCGAGCGTCTAGGATTTAATTGTCATTAGCTCGCCTGGGAAACATCCAGAGAAGTCAAAGACAGTGCTTCTATACTAATTGCCAGGCGCTGAGACGAATGCCGCCAAGATCGAGCGTCTATGACTTACGGTTCAAGAATTAGCCTCAGAAACAGTGGTTCTGAACATGCTGCCAATAGCTCGCCTGGGAAACATCCAGAGAAGTCTAAGATTGTGTTTTTTAGACTGGCTGCCACGAGCTGAAACGAATGCAGCCAAGAGCGAGCGTCTGTGACTTACGGTTCAAGAGTTATTCACAGAAACATGGTTCTGAAATTTGCTGCCAGCCGCGAAAGCGAAAATAACCAAGATCGAGCGTCTAGGATTTACTTGTCAATAGCTCGCCTGGGAAACATCCAGAGAAGTCAAAGACAGTGCTTCTATACTAATTGCCAGGCGCTGAGACGAATGCCGCCAAGATCTAGCGTCTATGACTTACGGTTCAAGAATTAGCCTCAGAAACAGTGGGAAACAGTGCTTCTATGCTAATTGCCAGGCGCTGAGACGAATGCCGCCAAGCTCGAGCGTCTAAGATTAACGGTTCAAGAATTAGCCTCAGAAACAGTGGTTCTGAACATGCTGCCAATAGCTCGCCTGGGAAACATCCAGAGAAGTCCAAGATAGTGTTTTTTAGACTGGCTGCCACGAGCTGAAACGAATGCAGCCAAGAGCGAGCGTCTGTGACTTACGGTTCAAGAGTTATTCACAGAAACATGGTTCTGAACTTTGCTGCCAGCCGCGAAAGCGAAAATAACCAAGATCGAGCGTCTAGGATTTACTTGTCAATAGCTCGCCTGGGAAACATCCAGAGAAGTCAAAGACAGTGCTTCTATACTAATTGCCAGGCGCTGAGACGAATGCCGCCAAGATCTAGCGTCTATGACTTACGGTTCAAGAATTAGCCTCAGAAACAGTGGGAAACAGTGCTTCTATACTAATTGCCAGGCGCTGAGACGAATGGCGCCAAGATCGAGCGTCTAAGACTTACGGTTCAAGAATTAGCCTCAGAAACAGTGGTTCTGAACATGCTGCCAATTGCTCGCCTGGGAAACATCCAGAGAAGTCCAAGATAGTGTTTTTAGACTGGCTGCCACGAGCTGAAACGAATGCAGCCAAGAGCGAGAGTCTGTGACTTACGGTTCAAGAGTTATTCACAGAAACATGGTTCTGAACTTTGCTGCCAGCCGCGAAAGCGAAAATAACCAAGATCGAGCGTCTAGGATTTACTTGTCAATAGCTCGCCTGGGAAACATCCAGAGAAGTCAAAGACAGTGCTTCTATACTAATTGCCAGGCGCTGAGACGAATGCCGCCAAGATCTAGCGTCTATGACTTACGGTTCAAGAATTAGCCTCAGAAACAGTGGGAAACAGTGCTTCTATACTAATTGCCAGGCGCTGAGACGAATGCCGCCAAGATCGAGCGTCTATGACTTACGGTTCAAGAATTAGCCTCAGAAACAGTGGTTCTGAACATGCTGCCAATTGCTCGCCTGGGAAACATCCAGAGAAGTCCAAGATAGTGTTTTTAGACGGGCTGCCACGAGCTGAAACGAATGCAGCCAAGAGCGAGCGTCTGTGACTTACGGTTCAAGAGTTATTCACAGAAACATGGTTCTGAACTTTGCTGCCAGCCGCGAAAGCGAAAATAACCAAGATCGAGCGTCTAGGATTTACTTGTCAATAGCTCGCATGGGAAACATCCAGAGAAGTCAAATACAGTGCTTCTATACTAATTGCCAGGCGCTGAGACGAATGCCGCCAAGATCTAGCGTCTATGACTTACGGTTCAAGAATTAGCCTCAGAAACAGTGGGAAACAGTGCTTCTATACTAATTGCCAGGCGCTGAGACGAATGCCGCCAAGATCTAGCGTCTATGACTTACGGTTCAAGAATTAGCCTCAGAAACAGTGGGAAACAGTGCTTCTATACTAATTGCCAGGCGCTGAGACGAATGCCGCCAAGCTCGAGCGTCTAAGACTTACGGTTCAAGAATTAGCCTCAGAAACAGTGGTTCTGAACATGCTGCCAATAGCTCGCCTGGGAAACATCCAGAGAAGTCCAAGATAGTGTTTTTTAGACTGGCTGCCACGAGCTGAAACGAATGCAGCCAAGAGCGAGCGTCTGTGACTTACGGTTCAAGAGTTATTCACAGAAACATGGTTCTGAACTTTGCTGCCAGCCGCGAAAGCGAAAATAACCAAGATCGAGCGTCTAGGATTTACTTGTCAATAGCTCGCCTGGGAAACATCCAGAGAAGTCAAAGACAGTGCTTCTATACTAATTGCCAGGCGCTGAGACGAATGCCGCCAAGATCTAGCGTCTATGACTTACGGTTCAAGAATTAGCCTCAGAAACAGTGGGAAACAGTGCTTCTATACTAATTGCCAGGCGCTGAGACGAATGCCGCCAAGATCGAGCGTCTATGACTTACGGTTCAAGAATTAGCCTCAGAAACAATGGGAAACAGTGCTTCTATACTATTTGCCAGGCGCTGAGACGAATGCCGCCAAGATCGAGCGTCTATGACTTACGGTTCAAGAATTAGCCTCAGAAACAGTGGTTCTGAACATGCTGCCAATAGCTCGGCTGGGAAACATCCAGAGTAGTCCAAGATTGTGTTTTTTAGACTGGCTGCCACGAGCTGAAACGAATGCAGCCAAGAGCGAGCGTCTGTGACTTACGGTTCAAGAGTTATTCACAGAAACATGGTTCTGAACTTTGCTGCCAGCCGCGAAAGCGAAAATAACCAAGATCGAGCGTCTAGGATTTACTTGTCAATAGCTCGCCTGGGAAACATCCAGAGAAGTCAAAGACAGTGCTTCTATACTAATTGCCAGGCGCTGAGACGAATGCCGCCAAGATCTAGCGTCTATGACTTACGGTTCAAGAATTAGCCTCAGAAACAGTTGGAAACAGTGCTTCTATACTAATTGCCAGGCGCTGAGACGAATGCCGCCAAGATCGAGCGTCTATGACTTACGGTTCAAGAATTAGCCTCAGAAACAGTGGTTCTGAACATGCTGCCAATAGCTCGCCTGGGAAACATCCAGAGAAGTCCAAGATTGTGTTTTTTAGACTGGCTGCCACGAGCTGAAACGAATGCAGCCAAGAGCGAGAGTCTGTGACTTACGGTTCAAGAGTTATTCACAGAAACATGGTTCTGAACTTTGCTGCCAGCCGCGAAAGCGAAAATAACCAAGATCGAGCGTCTAGGATTTACTTGTCAATAGCTCGCCTGGGAAACATCCAGAGAAGTCAAAGACAGTGCTTCTATACTAATTGCCAGGCGCTGAGACGAATGCCGCCAAGATCTAGCGTCTATGACTTACGGTTCAAGAATTAGCCTCAGAAACAGTGGGAAACAGTGCTTCTATACTAATTGCCAGGCGCTGAGACGAATGCCGCCAAGATCGAGCGTCTATGACTTACGGTTCAAGAATTAGCCTCAGAAACAGTGGTTCTGACCATGCTGCCAATTGCTCGCCTGGGAAACATCCAGAGAAGTCCAAGATAGTGTTTTTAGACGGGCTGCCACGAGCTGAAACGAATGCAGCCAAGAGCGAGCGTCTGTGACTTACGGTTCAAGAGTTATTCACAGAAACATGGTTCTGAACTTTGCTGCCAGCCGCGAAAGCGAAAATAACCAAGATCGAGCGTCTAGGATTTACTTGTCAATAGCTCGCCTGGGAAACATCCAGAGAAGTCAAAGACAGTGCTTCTATACTAATTGCCAGGCGCTGAGACGAATGCCGCCAAGATCTAGCGTCTATGACTTACGGTTCAAGAATTAGCCTCAGAAACAGTGGGAAACAGTGCTTCTATACTAATTGCCAGGCGCTGAGACGAATGCCGCCAAGCTCGAGCGTCTAAGACTTACGGTTCAAGAATTAGCCTCAGAAACAGTGGTTCTGAACATGCTGCCAATAGCTCGCCTGGGAAACATCCAGAGAAGTCCAAGATAGTGTTTTTTAGACTGGCTGCCACGAGCTGAAACGAATGCAGCCAAGAGCGAGCGTCTGTGACTTACGGTTCAAGAGTTATTCACAGAAACATGGTTCTGAACTTTGCTGCCAGCCGCGAAAGCGAAAATAACCAAGATCGAGCGTCTAGGATTTACTTGTCAATAGCTCGCCTGGGAAACATCCAGAGAAGTCAAAGACAGTGCTTCTATACTAATTGCCAGGCGCTGAGACGAATGCCGCCAAGATCTAGCGTCTATGACTTACGGTTCAAGAATTAGCCTCAGAAACAGTGGGAAACAGTGCTTCTATACTAATTGCCAGGCGCTGAGACGAATGCCGCCAAGATCGAGCGTCTATGACTTACGGTTCAAGAATTAGCCTCAGAAACAGTGGTTCTGAACATGCTGCCAATTGCTCGCCTGGGAAACATCCAGAGAAGTCCAAGATAGTGTTTTTTAGACGGGCTGCCGCGAGCTAAAACGAATGCAGCCAAGAGCGAGCGTCTGTGACTTACGGTTCAAGAGTTATTCACAGAAACTTTCTGTGGTTCTGAACTTTGCTGCCAGCCGCGAAAGCGAAAATAACCAAGATCGAGCGTCTAGGATTTACTTGTCAATAGCTCGCCTGGGAAACATCCAGAGAAGTCAAAGACAGTGCTTCTATACTAATTTACTAATTGCCAGGCGCTGAGACGAATGCCGCCAAGATCTAGCGTCTATGACTTACGGTTCAAGAATTAGCCTCAGAAACAGTGGGAGACAGTGCTTCTATACTAATTGCCAGGCGCTGAGACGAATGCCGCCAAGATCGAGCGTCTAAGACTTACGGTTCAAGAATTAGCCTCAGAAACAGTGGTTCTGAACATGCTGCCAATAGCTCGCCTGGGAAACATCCAGAGAAGTCCAAGATAGTGTTTTTTAGACTGGCTGCCACGAGCTGAAACGAATGCAGCCAAGAGCGAGCGTCTGTGACTTACGGTTCAAGAGTTATTCACAGAAACATGGTTCTGAACTTTGCTGCCAGCCGCGAAAGCGAAAATAACCAAGATCGAGCGTCTAGGATTTACTTGTCAATAGCTCGCCTGGGAAACATCCAGAGAAGTCAAAGACAGTGCTTCTATACTAATTGCCAGGCGCTGAGACGAATGCCGCCAAGATCTAGCGTCTATGACTTACGGTTCAAGAATTAGCCTCAGAAACAGTGGGAAACAGTGCTTCTATATTAATTGCCAGGCGCTGAGACGAATGCCGCCAAGCTCGAGCGTCTAAGACTTACGGTTCAAGAATTAGCCTCAGAAACAGTGGTTCTGAACATGCTGCCAATAGCTCGCCTGGGAAACATCCAGAGAAGTCCAAGATAGTGTTTTTTAGACTGGCTGCCACGAGCTGAAACGAATGCAGCCAAGAGCGAGCGTCTGTGACTTACGGTTCAAGAGTTATTCACAGAAACATGGTTCTGAACTTTGCTGCCAGCCGCGAAAGCGAAAATAACCAAGATCGAGCGTCTAGGATTTACTTGTCAATAGCTCGCCTGGGAAACATCCAGAGAAGTCAAAGACAGTGCTTCTATACTAATTGCCAGGCGCTGAGACGAATGCCGCCAAGATCTAGCGTCTATGACTTACGGTTCAAGAATTAGCCTCAGAAACAGTGGGAAACAGTGCTTCTATACTAATTGCCAGGCGCTGAGACGAATGCCGCCAAGATCGAGCGTCTATGACTTAAGGTTCAAGAATTAGCCTCAGAAACAGTGGGAAACAGTGCTTCTATATTAATTGCCAGGCGCTGAGACGAATGCCGCCAAGCTCGAGCGTCTAAGACTTACGGTTCAAGAATTAGCCTCAGAAACAGTGGTTCTGAACATGCTGCCAATAGCTCGCCTGGGAAACATCCAGAGAAGTCCAAGATAGTGTTTTTTAGACTGGCTGCCACGAGCTGAAACGAATGCAGCCAAGAGCGAGCGTCTGTGACTTACGGTTCAAGAGTTATTCACAGAAACATGGTTCTGAACTTTGCTGCCAGCCGCGAAAGCGAAAATAACCAAGATCGAGCGTCTAGGATTTACTTGTCAATAGCTCGCCTGGGAAACATCCAGAGAAGTCAAAGACAGTGCTTCTATACTAATTGCCAGGCGCTGAGACGAATGCCGCCAAGATCTAGCGTCTATGACTTACGGTTCAAGAATTAGCCTCAGAAACAGTGGGAAACAGTGCTTCTATACTAATTGCCAGGCGCTGAGACGAATGCCGCCAAGCTCGAGCGTCTAAGACTTACGGTTCAAGAATTAGCCTCAGAAACAGTGGTTCTGAACATGCTGCCAATAGCTCGCCTGGGAAACATCCAGAGAAGTCCAAGATAGTGTTTTTTAGACGGGCTGCCACGAGCTGAAACGAATGCAGCCAAGAGCGAGCGTCTGTGACTTACGGTTCAAGAGTTATTCACAGAAACATGGTTCTGAACTTTGCTGCCAGCCGCGAAAGCGAAAATAACCAAGATCGAGCGTCTAGGATTTACTTGTCAATAGCTCGCCTGGGAAACATCCAGAGAAGTCAAAGACAGTGCTTCTATACTAACTGCCAGGCGCTGAGACGAATGCCGCCAAGATCTAGCGTCTATGACTTACGGTTCAAGAATTAGCCTCAGAAACAGTGGGAAACAGTGCTTCTATACTAATTGCCAGGCGCTGAGACGAATGCCGCCAAGATCGAGCGTCTATGACTTACGGTTCAATAATTAGCCTCAGAAACAGTGGGAAACAGTGCTTCTATACTATTTGCCAGGCGCTGAGACGAATGCCGCCAAGATCGAGCGTCTATGACTTACGGTTCAAGAATTAGCCTCAGAAACAGTGGTTCTGAACATGCTGCCAATAGCTCGCCTGGGAAACATCCAGAGAAGTCCAAGATTGTGTTTTTTAGACTGGCTGCCACGAGCTGAAACGAATGCAGCCAAGAGCGAGCGTCTGTGACTTACGGTTCAAGAGTTATTCACAGAAACATGGTTCTGAACTTTGCTGCCAGCCGCGAAAGCGAAAATAACCAAGATCGAGCGTCTAGGATTTACTTGTCAATAGCTCGCCTGGGAAACATCCAGAGAAGTCAAAGACAGTGCTTCTATACTAATTGCCAGGCGCTGAGACGAATGCCGCCAAGATCTAGCGTCTATGACTTACGGTTCAAGAATTAGCCTCAGAAACAGTGGGAAACAGTGCTTCTATACTAATTGCCAGGCGCTGAGACGAATGCCGCCAAGATCTAGCGTCTATGACTTACGGTTCAAGAATTAGCCTCAGAAACAGTGGGAAACAGTGCTTCTATACTAATTGCCAGGCGCTGAGACGAATGGCGCCAAGATCGAGCGTCTAAGACTTACGGTTCAAGAATTAGCCTCAGAAACAGTGGTTCTGAACATGCTGCCAATAGCTCGCCTGGGAAACATCCAGAGAAGTCCAAGATAGTGTTTTTTAGACGCGCTGCCACGAGCTGAAACGAATGCAGCCAAGAGCGAGCGTCTGTGACTTACGGTTCAAGAGTTATTCACAGAAACATGGTTCTGGACTTTGCTGCCAGCCGCGAAAGCGAAAATAACCAAGATCGAGCGTCTAGGATTTACTTGTCAATAGCTCGCCTGGGAAACATCCAGAGAAGTCAAAGACAGTGCTTCTATACTAATTGCCAGGCGCTGAGACGAATGCCGCCAAGATCTAGCGTCTATGACTTACGGTTCAAGAATTAGCCTCAGAAACAGTGGGAAACAGTGCTTCTATACTAATTGCCAGGCGCTGAGACGAATGCCGCCAAGCTCGAGCGTCTAAGACTTACGGTTCAAGAATTAGCCTCAGAAACAGTGGTTCTGAACATGCTGCCAATAGCTCGCCTGGGAATCATCCAGAGAAGTCCGAGATAGTGTTTTTTAGACTGGCTGCCACGAGCTGAAACGAATGCAGCCAAGAGCGAGCGTCTGTGACTTACGGTTCAAGAGTTATTCACAGAAACATGGTTCTGAACTTTGCTGCCAGCCGCGAAAGCGAAAATAACCAAGATCGAGCGTCTAGGATTTACTTGTCAATAGCTCGCCTGGGAAACATCCAGAGAAGTCAAAGACAGTGCTTCTATACTAATTGCCAGGCGCTGAGACGAATGCCGCCAAGATCTAGCGTCTATGACTTACGGTTCAAGAATTAGCCTCAGAAACAGTGGGAAACAGTGCTTCTATACTAATTGCCAGGTGCTGAGACGAATGCCGCCAAGCTCGAGCGTCTAAGACTTACGGTTCAAGAATTAGCCTCAGAAACAGTGGTTCTGAACATGCTGCCAATAGCTCGCCTGGGAAACATCCAGAGAAGTCCAAGATAGTGTTTTTTAGACTGGCTGCCACGAGCTGAAACGAATGCAGCCAAGAGCGAGCGTCTGTGACTTACGGTTCAAGAGTTATTCACAGAAACATGGTTCTGAACTTTGCTGCCAGCCGCGAAAGCGAAAATAACCAAGATCGAGCGTCTAGGATTTACTTGTCAATAGCTCGCCTGGGAAACATCCAGAGAAGTCAAAGACAGTGCTTCTATACTAATTGCCAGGCGCTGAGACGAATGCCGCCAAGATCGAGCGTCTATGACTTACGGTTCAAGAATTAGCCTCAGAAACAGTTGGAAACAGTGCTTCTATACTAATTGCCAGGCGCTGAGACGAATGCCGCCAAGATCGAGCGTCTATGACTTACGGTTCAAGAATTAGCCTCAGAAACAGTGGTTCTGAACATGCTGCCAATAGCTCGCCTGGGAAACATCCAGAGAAGTCCAAGATTGTGTTTTTTAGACTGGCTGCCACGAGCTGAAACGAATGCAGCCAAGAGCGAGAGTCTGTGACTTACGGTTCAAGAGTTATTCACAGAAACATGGTTCTGAACTTTGCTGCCAGCCGCGAAAGCGAAAATAACCAAGATCGAGCGTCTAGGATTTACTTGTCAATAGCTCGCCTGGGAAACATCCAGAGAAGTCAAAGACAGTGCTTCTATACTAATTGCCAGGCGCTGAGACGAATGCCGCCAAGATCTAGCGTCTATGACTTACGGTTCAAGAATTAGCCTCAGAAACAGTGGGAAACAGTGCTTCTATACTAATTGCCAGGCGCTGAGACGAATGCCGCCAAGATCGAGCGTCTATGACTTACGGTTCAAGAATTAGCCTCAGAAACAGTGGTTCTGACCATGCTGCCAATTGCTCGCCTGGGAAACATCCAGAGAAGTCCAAGATAGTGTTTTTAGACGGGCTGCCACGAGCTGAAACGAATGCAGCCAAGAGCGAGCGTCTGTGACTTACGGTTCAAGAGTTATTCACAGAAACATGGTTCTGAACTTTGCTGCCAGCCGCGAAAGCGAAAATAACCAAGATCGAGCGTCTAGGATTTACTTGTCAATAGCTCGCCTGGGAAACATCCAGAGAAGTCAAAGACAGTGCTTCTATACTAATTGCCAGGCGCTGAGACGAATGCCGCCAAGATCTAGCGTCTATGACTTACGGTTCAAGAATTAGCCTCAGAAACAGTGGGAAACAGTGCTTCTATACTAATTGCCAGGCGCTGAGACGAATGCCGCCAAGATCGAGCGTCTATGACTTACGGTTCAAGAATTAGCCTCAGAAACAGTGGTTCTGAACATGCTGCCAATTGCTCGCCTGGGAAACATCCAGAGAAGTCCAAGATAGTGTTTTTTAGACGGGCTGCCGCGAGCTGAAACGAATGCAGCCAAGAGCGAGCGTCTGTGACTTACGGTTCAAGAGTTATTCACAGAAACTTTCTGTGGTTCTGAACTTTGCTGCCAGCCGCGAAAGCGAAAATAACCAAGATCGAGCGTCTAGGATTTACTTGTCAATAGCTCGCCTGGGAAACATCCAGAGAAGTCAAAGACAGTGCTTCTATACTAATCTACTAATTGCCAGGCGCTGAGACGAATGCCACCAACATCTAGCGTCTATGACTTACGGTTCAAGAATTAGCCTCAGAAACAGTGGGAGACAGTGCTTCTATACTAATTGCCAGGCGCTGAGACGAATGCCGCCAAGCTAGAGCGTCTAAGACTTACGGTTCAAGAATTAGCCTCAGAAACAGTGGTTCTGAACATGCTGCCAATAGCTCGCCTGGGAAACATCCAGAGAAGTCCAAGATAGTGTTTTTTAGATTGGCTGCCACGAGCTGAAACGAATGCAGCCAAGAGCGAGCGTCTGTGACTTACGGTTCAAGAGTTATTCACAGAAACATGGTTCTGAACTTTGCTGCCAGCCGCGAAAGCGAAAATAACCAAGATCGAGCGTCTAGGATTTACTTGTCAATAGCTCGCCTGGGAAACATCCAGAGAAGTCAAAGACAGTGCTTCTATACTAATTGCCAGGCGCTGAGACGAATGCCGCCAAGATCTAGCGTCTATGACTTACGGTTCAAGAATTAGCCTCAGAAACAGTGGGAAACAGTGCTTCTATACTAATTGCCAGGCGCTGAGACGAATGCCGCCAAGATCGAGCGTCTATGACTTACGGTTCAAGAATTAGCCTCAGAAACAGTGGTTCTGAACATGCTGCCAATAGCTCGCCTGGGAAACATCCAGAGAAGTCCAAGATTGTGTTTTTTAGACTGGCTGCCACGAGCTGAAACGAATGCAGCCAAGAGCGAACGTCTGTGACTTACGGTTCAAGAGTTATTCACAGAAACATGGTTCTGAACTTTGCTGCCAGCCGCGAAAGCGAAAATAACCAAGATCGAGCGTCTAGGATTTACTTGTCAATAGCTCGCCTGGGAAACATCCAGAGAAGTCAAAGACAGTGCTTCTATACTAATTGCCAGGCGCTGAGACGAATGCCGCCAAGATCTAGCGTCTATGACTTACGGTTCAAGAATTAGCCTCAGAAACAGTGGGAAACAGTGCTTCTATACTAATTGCCAGGCGCTGAGACGAATGCCGCCAAGATCGAGCGTCTATGACTTACGGTTCAAGAATTAGCCTCAGAAACAGTGGTTCTGAACATGCTGCCAATAGCTCGCCTGGGAAACATCCAGAGAAGTCCAAGATAGTGTTTTTTAGACGGGCTGCCACGAGCTGAAACGAATGCAGCCAAGAGCGAGAGTCTGTGACTTACGGTTCAAGAGTTATTCACAGAAACATGGTTCTGAACTTTGCTGCCAGCCGCGAAAGCGAAAATAACCAAGATCGAGCGTCTAGGATTTACTTGTCAATAGCTCGCCTGGGAAACATCCAGAGAAGTCAAAGACAGTGCTTCTATACTAATTGCCAGGCGCTGAGACGAATGCCGCCAAGATCTAGCGTCTATGACTTACGGTTCAAGAATTAGCCTCAGAAACAGTGGGAAACAGTGCTTCTATACTAATTGCCAGGCGCTGAGACGAATGCCGCCAAGATCGAGCGTCTATGACTTACGGTTCAAGAATTAGCCTCAGAAACAGTGGTTCTGAACATGCTGCCAATTGCTCGCCTGGGAAACATCCAGAGAAGTCCAAGATAGTGTTTTTTAGACGGGCTGCCGCGAGCTGAAACGAATGCAGCCAAGAGCGAGCGTCTGTGACTTACGGTTCAAGAGTTATTCACAGAAACTTTCTGTGGTTCTGAACTTTGCTGCCAGCCGCGAAAGCGAAAATAACCAAGATCGAGCGTCTAGGATTTACTTGTCAATAGCTCGCCTGGGAAACATCCAGAGAAGTCAAAGACAGTGCTTCTATACTAATTTACTAATTGCCAGGCGCTGAGACGAATGCCGCCAACATCTAGCGTCTATGACTTACGGTTCAAGAATTAGCCTCAGAAACAGTGGGAGACAGTGCTTCTATACTAATTGCCAGGCGCTGAGACGAATGCCGCCAAGCTAGAGCGTCTAAGACTTACGGTTCAAGAATTAGCCTCAGAAACAGTGGTTCTGAACATGCTGCCAATAGCTCGCCTGGGAAACATCCAGAGAAGTCCAAGATAGTGTTTTTTAGACTGGCTGCCACGAGCTGAAACGAATGCAGCCAAGAGCGAGCGTCTGTGACTTACGGTTCAAGAGTTATTCACAGAAACATGGTTCTGAACTTTGCTGCCAGCCGCGAAAGCGAAAATAACCAAGATCGAGCGTCTAGGATTTACTTGTCAATAGCTCGCCTGGGAAACATCCAGAGAAGTCAAAGACAGTGCTTCTATACTAATTGCCAGGCGCTGAGACGAATGCCGCCAAGATCTAGCGTCTATGACTTACGGTTCAAGAATTAGCCTCAGAAACAGTGGGAAACAGTGCTTCTATACTAATTGCCAGGCGCTGAGACGAATGCCGCCAAGATCGAGCGTCTATGACTTACGGTTCAAGAATTAGCCTCAGAAACAGTGGTTCTGAACATGCTGCCAATTGCTCGCCTGGGAAACATCCAGAGAAGTCCAAGATAGTGTTTTTTAGACGGGCTGCCGCGAGCTGAAACGAATGCAGCCAAGAGCGAGCGTCTGTGACTTACGGTTCAAGAGTTATTCACAGAAACTTTCTGTGGTTCTGAACTTTGCTGCCAGCCGCGAAAGCGAAAATAACCAAGATCGAGCGTCTAGGATTTACTTGTCAATAGCTCGCCTGGGAAACATCCAGAGAAGTCAAAGACAGTGCTTCTATACTAATTGCCAGGCGCTGAGACGAATGCCGCCAAGATCTAGCGTCTATGACTTACGGTTCAAGAATTAGCCTCAGAAACAGTGGGAAACAGTGCTTCTATACTAATTGCCAGGCGCTGAGACGAATGCCGCCAAGCTCGAGCGTCTAAGACTTACGGTTCAAGAATTAGCCTCAGAAACAGTGGTTCTGAACATGCTGCCAATAGCTCGCCTGGGAAACATCCAGAGAAGTCCAAGATAGTGTTTTTTAGACGGGCTGCCACGAGCTGAAACGAATGCAGCCAAGAGCGAGCGTCTGTGACTTACGGTTCAAGAGTTATTCACAGAAACATGGTTCTGAACTTTGCTGCCAGCCGCGAAAGCGAAAATAACCAAGATCGAGCGTCTAGGATTTACTTGTCAATAGCTCGCCTGGGAAACATCCAGAGAAGTCAAAGACAGTGCTTCTATACTAACTGCCAGGCGCTGAGACGAATGCCGCCAAGATCTAGCGTCTATGACTTACGGTTCAAGAATTAGCCTCAGAAACAGTGGGAAACAGTGCTTCTATACTAATTGCCAGGCGCTGAGACGAATGCCGCCAAGATCGAGCGTCTATGACTTACGGTTCAATAATTAGCCTCAGAAACAGTGGGAAACAGTGCTTCTATACTATTTGCCAGGCGCTGAGACGAATGCCGCCAAGATCGAGCGTCTATGACTTACGGTTCAAGAATTAGCCTCAGAAACAGTGGTTCTGAACATGCTGCCAATAGCTCGCCTGGGAAACATCCAGAGAAGTCCAAGATTGTGTTTTTTAGACTGGCTGCCACGAGCTGAAACGAATGCAGCCAAGAGCGAGCGTCTGTGACTTACGGTTCAAGAGTTATTCACAGAAACATGGTTCTGAACTTTGCTGCCAGCCGCGAAAGCGAAAATAACCAAGATCGAGCGTCTAGGATTTACTTGTCAATAGCTCGCCTGGGAAACATCCAGAGAAGTCAAAGACAGTGCTTCTATACTAATTGCCAGGCGCTGAGACGAATGCCGCCAAGATCTAGCGTCTATGACTTACGGTTCAAGAATTAGCCTCAGAAACAGTGGGAAACAGTGCTTCTATACTAATTGCCAGGCGCTGAGACGAATGCCGCCAAGATCTAGCGTCTATGACTTACGGTTCAAGAATTAGCCTCAGAAACAGTGGGAAACAGTGCTTCTATACTAATTGCCAGGCGCTGAGACGAATGGCGCCAAGATCGAGCGTCTAAGACTTACGGTTCAAGAATTAGCCTCAGAAACAGTGGTTCTGAACATGCTGCCAATAGCTCGCCTGGGAAACATCCAGAGAAGTCCAAGATAGTGTTTTTTAGACGCGCTGCCACGAGCTGAAACGAATGCAGCCAAGAGCGAGCGTCTGTGACTTACGGTTCAAGAGTTATTCACAGAAACATGGTTCTGGACTTTGCTGCCAGCCGCGAAAGCGAAAATAACCAAGATCGAGCGTCTAGGATTTACTTGTCAATAGCTCGCCTGGGAAACATCCAGAGAAGTCAAAGACAGTGCTTCTATACTAATTGCCAGGCGCTGAGACGAATGCCGCCAAGATCTAGCGTCTATGACTTACGGTTCAAGAATTAGCCTCAGAAACAGTGGGAAACAGTGCTTCTATACTAATTGCCAGGCGCTGAGACGAATGCCGCCAAGCTCGAGCGTCTAAGACTTACGGTTCAAGAATTAGCCTCAGAAACAGTGGTTCTGAACATGCTGCCAATAGCTCGCCTGGGAATCATCCAGAGAAGTCCGAGATAGTGTTTTTTAGACTGGCTGCCACGAGCTGAAACGAATGCAGCCAAGAGCGAGCGTCTGTGACTTACGGTTCAAGAGTTATTCACAGAAACATGGTTCTGAACTTTGCTGCCAGCCGCGAAAGCGAAAATAACCAAGATCGAGCGTCTAGGATTTACTTGTCAATAGCTCGCCTGGGAAACATCCCGAGAAGTCAAAGACAGTGCTTCTATACTAATTGCCAGGCGCTGAGACGAATGCCGCCAAGATCTAGCGTCTATGACTTACGGTTCAAGAATTAGCCTCAGAAACAGTGGGAAACAGTGCTTCTATACTAATTGCCAGGTGCTGAGACGAATGCCGCCAAGCTCGAGCGTCTAAGACTTACGGTTCAAGAATTAGCCTCAGAAACAGTGGTTCTGAACATGCTGCCAATAGCTCGCCTGGGAAACATCCAGAGAAGTCCAAGATAGTGTTTTTTAGACTGGCTGCCACGAGCTGAAACGAATGCAGCCAAGAGCGAGCGTCTGTGACTTACGGTTCAAGAGTTATTCACAGAAACATGGTTCTGAACTTTGCTGCCAGCCGCGAAAGCGAAAATAACCAAGATCGAGCGTCTAGGATTTACTTGTCAATAGCTCGCCTGGGAAACATCCAGAGAAGTCAAAGACAGTGCTTCTATACTAATTGCCAGGCGCTGAGACGAATGCCGCCAAGATCGAGCGTCTATGACTTACGGTTCAAGAATTAGCCTCAGAAACAGTTGGAAACAGTGCTTCTATACTAATTGCCAGGCGCTGAGACGAATGCCGCCAAGATCGAGCGTCTATGACTTACGGTTCAAGAATTAGCCTCAGAAACAGTGGTTCTGAACATGCTGCCAATAGCTCGCCTGGGAAACATCCAGAGAAGTCCAAGATTGTGTTTTTTAGACTGGCTGCCACGAGCTGAAACGAATGCAGCCAAGAGCGAGAGTCTGTGACTTACGGTTCAAGAGTTATTCACAGAAACATGGTTCTGAACTTTGCTGCCAGCCGCGAAAGCGAAAATAACCAAGATCGAGCGTCTAGGATTTACTTGTCAATAGCTCGCCTGGGAAACATCCAGAGAAGTCAAAGACAGTGCTTCTATACTAATTGCCAGGCGCTGAGACGAATGCCGCCAAGATCTAGCGTCTATGACTTACGGTTCAAGAATTAGCCTCAGAAACAGTGGGAAACAGTGCTTCTATACTAATTGCCAGGCGCTGAGACGAATGCCGCCAAGATCGAGCGTCTATGACTTACGGTTCAAGAATTAGCCTCAGAAACAGTGGTTCTGACCATGCTGCCAATTGCTCGCCTGGGAAACATCCAGAGAAGTCCAAGATAGTGTTTTTAGACGGGCTGCCACGAGCTGAAACGAATGCAGCCAAGAGCGAGCGTCTGTGACTTACGGTTCAAGAGTTATTCACAGAAACATGGTTCTGAACTTTGCTGCCAGCCGCGAAAGCGAAAATAACCAAGATCGAGCGTCTAGGATTTACTTGTCAATAGCTCGCCTGGGAAACATCCAGAGAAGTCAAAGACAGTGCTTCTATACTAATTGCCAGGCGCTGAGACGAATGCCGCCAAGATCTAGCGTCTATGACTTACGGTTCAAGAATTAGCCTCAGAAACAGTGGGAAACAGTGCTTCTATACTAATTGCCAGGCGCTGAGACGAATGCCGCCAAGATCGAGCGTCTATGACTTACGGTTCAAGAATTAGCCTCAGAAACAGTGGTTCTGAACATGCTGCCAATTGCTCGCCTGGGAAACATCCAGAGAAGTCCAAGATAGTGTTTTTTAGACGGGCTGCCGCGAGCTGAAACGAATGCAGCCAAGAGCGAGCGTCTGTGACTTACGGTTCAAGAGTTATTCACAGAAACTTTCTGTGGTTCTGAACTTTGCTGCCAGCCGCGAAAGCGAAAATAACCAAGATCGAGCGTCTAGGATTTACTTGTCAATAGCTCGCCTGGGAAACATCCAGAGAAGTCAAAGACAGTGCTTCTATACTAATCTACTAATTGCCAGGCGCTGAGACGAATGCCGCCAACATCTAGCGTCTATGACTTACGGTTCAAGAATTAGCCTCAGAAACAGTGGGAGACAGTGCTTCTATACTAATTGCCAGGCGCTGAGACGAATGCCGCCAAGCTAGAGCGTCTAAGACTTACGGTTCAAGAATTAGCCTCAGAAACAGTGGTTCTGAACATGCTGCCAATAGCTCGCCTGGGAAACATCCAGAGAAGTCCAAGATAGTGTTTTTTAGATTGGCTGCCACGAGCTGAAACGAATGCAGCCAAGAGCGAGCGTCTGTGACTTACGGTTCAAGAGTTATTCACAGAAACATGGTTCTGAACTTTGCTGCCAGCCGCGAAAGCGAAAATAACCAAGATCGAGCGTCTAGGATTTACTTGTCAATAGCTCGCCTGGGAAACATCCAGAGAAGTCAAAGACAGTGCTTCTATACTAATTGCCAGGCGCTGAGACGAATGCCGCCAAGATCTAGCGTCTATGACTTACGGTTCAAGAATTAGCCTCAGAAACAGTGGGAAACAGTGCTTCTATACTAATTGCCAGGCGCTGAGACGAATGCCGCCAAGATCGAGCGTCTATGACTTACGGTTCAAGAATTAGCCTCAGAAACAGTGGTTCTGAACATGCTGCCAATAGCTCGCCTGGGAAACATCCAGAGAAGTCCAAGATTGTGTTTTTTAGACTGGCTGCCACGAGCTGAAACGAATGCAGCCAAGAGCGAACGTCTGTGACTTACGGTTCAAGAGTTATTCACAGAAACATGGTTCTGAACTTTGCTGCCAGCCGCGAAAGCGAAAATAACCAAGATCGAGCGTCTAGGATTTACTTGTCAATAGCTCGCCTGGGAAACATCCAGAGAAGTCAAAGACAGTGCTTCTATACTAATTGCCAGGCGCTGAGACGAATGCCGCCAAGATCTAGCGTCTATGACTTACGGTTCAAGAATTAGCCTCAGAAACAGTGGGAAACAGTGCTTCTATACTAATTGCCAGGCGCTGAGACGAATGCCGCCAAGATCGAGCGTCTATGACTTACGGTTCAAGAATTAGCCTCAGAAACAGTGGTTCTGAACATGCTGCCAATAGCTCGCCTGGGAAACATCCAGAGAAGTCCAAGATAGTGTTTTTTAGACGGGCTGCCACGAGCTGAAACGAATGCAGCCAAGAGCGAGAGTCTGTGACTTACGGTTCAAGAGTTATTCACAGAAACATGGTTCTGAACTTTGCTGCCAGCCGCGAAAGCGAAAATAACCAAGATCGAGCGTCTAGGATTTACTTGTCAATAGCTCGCCTGGGAAACATCCAGAGAAGTCAAAGACAGTGCTTCTATACTAATTGCCAGGCGCTGAGACGAATGCCGCCAAGATCTAGCGTCTATGACTTACGGTTCAAGAATTAGCCTCAGAAACAGTGGGAAACAGTGCTTCTATACTAATTGCCAGGCGCTGAGACGAATGCCGCCAAGATCGAGCGTCTATGACTTACGGTTCAAGAATTAGCCTCAGAAACAGTGGTTCTGAACATGCTGCCAATTGCTCGCCTGGGAAACATCCAGAGAAGTCCAAGATAGTGTTTTTTAGACGGGCTGCCGCGAGCTGAAACGAATGCAGCCAAGAGCGAGCGTCTGTGACTTACGGTTCAAGAGTTATTCACAGAAACTTTCTGTGGTTCTGAACTTTGCTGCCAGCCGCGAAAGCGAAAATAACCAAGATCGAGCGTCTAGGATTTACTTGTCAATAGCTCGCCTGGGAAACATCCAGAGAAGTCAAAGACAGTGCTTCTATACTAATTTACTAATTGCCAGGCGCTGAGACGAATGCCGCCAACATCTAGCGTCTATGACTTACGGTTCAAGAATTAGCCTCAGAAACAGTGGGAGACAGTGCTTCTATACTAATTGCCAGGCGCTGAGACGAATGCCGCCAAGCTAGAGCGTCTAAGACTTACGGTTCAAGAATTAGCCTCAGAAACAGTGGTTCTGAACATGCTGCCAATAGCTCGCCTGGGAAACATCCAGAGAAGTCCAAGATAGTGTTTTTTAGACTGGCTGCCACGAGCTGAAACGAATGCAGCCAAGAGCGAGCGTCTGTGACTTACGGTTCAAGAGTTATTCACAGAAACATGGTTCTGAACTTTGCTGCCAGCCGCGAAAGCGAAAATAACCAAGATCGAGCGTCTAGGATTTACTTGTCAATAGCTCGCCTGGGAAACATCCAGAGAAGTCAAAGACAGTGCTTCTACACTAATTGCCAGGCGCTGAGACGAATGCCGCCAAGATCTAGCGTCTATGACTTACGGTTCAAGAATTAGCCTCAGAAACAGTGGGAAACAGTGCTTCTATACTAATTGCCAGGCGCTGAGACGAATGCCGCCAAGATCGAGCGTCTATGACTTACGGTTCAAGAATTAGCCTCAGAAACAGTGGTTCTGAACATGCTGCCAATTGCTCGCCTGGGAAACATCCAGAGAAGTCCAAGATAGTGTTTTTTAGACGGGCTGCCGCGAGCTGAAACGAATGCAGCCAAGAGCGAGCGTCTGTGACTTACGGTTCAAGAGTTATTCACAGAAACTTTCTGTGGTTCTGAACTTTGCTGCCAGCCGCGAAAGCGAAAATAACCAAGATCGAGCGTCTAGGATTTACTTGTCAATAGCTCGCCTGGGAAACATCCAGAGAAGTCAAAGACAGTGCTTCTATACTAATTTACTAATTGCCAGGCGCTGAGACGAATGCCGCCAACATCTAGCGTCTATGACTTACGGTTCAAGAATTAGCCTCAGAAACAGTGGGAGACAGTGCTTCTATACTAATTGCCAGGCGCTGAGACGAATGCCGCCAAGCTAGAGCGTCTAAGACTTACGGTTCAAGAATTAGCCTCAGAAACAGTGGTTCTGAACATGCTGCCAATAGCTCGCCTGGGAAACATCCAGAGAAGTCCAAGATAGTGTTTTTTAGACTGGCTGCCACGAGCTGAAACGAATGCAGCCAAGAGCGAGCGTCTGTGACTTACGGTTCAAGAGTTATTCACAGAAACATGGTTCTGAACTTTGCTGCCAGCCGCGAAAGCGAAAATAACCAAGATCGAGCGTCTAGGATTTACTTGTCAATAGCTCGCCTGGGAAACATCCAGAGAAGTCAAAGACAGTGCTTCTATACTAATTGCCAGGCGCTGAGACGAATGCCGCCAAGATCTAGCGTCTATGACTTACGGTTCAAGAATTAGCCTCAGAAACAGTGGGAAACAGTGCTTCTATATTAATTGCCAGGCGCTGAGACGAATGCCGCCAAGCTCGAGCGTCTAAGACTTACGGTTCAAGAATTAGCCTCAGAAACAGTGGTTCTGAACATGCTGCCAATAGCTCGCCTGGGAAACATCCAGAGAAGTCCAAGATAGTGTTTTTTAGACTGGCTGCCACGAGCTGAAACGAATGCAGCCAAGAGCGAGCGTCTGTGACTTACGGTTCAAGAGTTATTCACAGAAACATGGTTCTGAACTTTGCTGCCAGCCGCGAAAGCGAAAATAACCAAGATCGAGCGTCTAGGATTTACTTGTCAATAGCTCGCCTGGGAAACATCCAGAGAAGTCAAAGACAGTGCTTCTATACTAATTGCCAGGCGCTGAGACGAATGCCGCCAAGATCTAGCGTCTATGACTTACGGTTCAAGAATTAGCCTCAGAAACAGTGGGAAACAGTGCTTCTATACTAATTGCCAGGCGCTGAGACGAATGCCGCCAAGCTCGAGCGTCTAAGACTTACGGTTCAAGAATTAGCCTCAGAAACAGTGGTTCTGAACATGCTGCCAATAGCTCGCCTGGGAAACATCCAGAGAAGTCCAAGATAGTGTTTTTTAGACTGGCTGCCACGAGCTGAAACGAATGCAGCCAAGAGCGAGCGTCTGTGACTTACGGTTCAAGAGTTATTCACAGAAACATGGTTCTGAACTTTGCTGCCAGCCGCGAAAGCGAAAATAACCAAGATCGAGCGTCTAGGATTTACTTGTCAATAGCTCGCCTGGGAAACATCCAGAGAAGTCAAAGACAGTGCTTCTATACTAATTGCCAGGCGCTGAGACGAATGCCGCCACGATCTAGCGTCTATGACTTACGGTTCAAGAATTAGCCTCAGAAACAGTGGGAAACAGTGCTTCTATACTAATTGCCAGGCGCTGAGACGAATGCCGCCAAGATCGAGCGTCTATGACTTAAGGTTCAAGAATTAGCCTCAGAAACAGTGGGAAACAGTGCTTCTATATTAATTGCCAGGCGCTGAGACGAATGCCGCCAAGCTCGAGCGTCTAAGACTTACGGTTCAAGAATTAGCCTCAGAAACAGTGGTTCTGAACATGCTGCCAATAGCTCGCCTGGGAAACATCCAGAGAAGTCCAAGATAGTGTTTTTTAGACTGGCTGCCACGAGCTGAAACGAATGCAGCCAAGAGCGAGCGTCTGTGACTTACGGTTCAAGAGTTATTCACAGAAACATGGTTCTGAACTTTGCTGCCAGCCGCGAAAGCGAAAATAACCAAGATCGAGCGTCTAGGATTTACTTGTCAATAGCTCGCCTGGGAAACATCCAGAGAAGTCAAAGACAGTGCTTCTATACTAATTGCCAGGCGCTGAGACGAATGCCGCCAAGATCTAGCGTCTATGACTTACGGTTCAAGAATTAGCCTCAGAAACAGTGGGAAACAGTGCTTCTATACTAATTGCCAGGCGCTGAGACGAATGCCGCCAAGCTCGAGCGTCTAAGACTTACGGTTCAAGAATTAGCCTCAGAAACAGTGGTTCTGAACATGCTGCCAATAGCTCGCCTGGGAAACATCCAGAGAAGTCCAAGATAGTGTTTTTTAGACGGGCTGCCACGAGCTGAAACGAATGCAGCCAAGAGCGAGCGTCTGTGACTTACGGTTCAAGAGTTATTCACAGAAACATGGTTCTGAACTTTGCTGCCAGCCGCGAAAGCGAAAATAACCAAGATCGAGCGTCTAGGATTTACTTGTCAATAGCTCGCCTGGGAAACATCCAGAGAAGTCAAAGACAGTGCTTCTATACTAACTGCCAGGCGCTGAGACGAATGCCGCCAAGATCTAGCGTCTATGACTTACGGTTCAAGAATTAGCCTCAGAAACAGTGGGAAACAGTGCTTCTATACTAATTGCCAGGCGCTGAGACGAATGCCGCCAAGATCGAGCGTCTATGACTTACGGTTCAATAATTAGCCTCAGAAACAGTGGGAAACAGTGCTTCTATACTATTTGCCAGGCGCTGAGACGAATGCCGCCAAGATCGAGCGTCTATGACTTACGGTTCAAGAATTAGCCTCAGAAACAGTGGTTCTGAACATGCTGCCAATAGCTCGCCTGGGAAACATCCAGAGAAGTCCAAGATTGTGTTTTTTAGACTGGCTGCCACGAGCTGAAACGAATGCAGCCAAGAGCGAGCGTCTGTGACTTACGGTTCAAGAGTTATTCACAGAAACATGGTTCTGAACTTTGCTGCCAGCCGCGAAAGCGAAAATAACCAAGATCGAGCGTCTAGGATTTACTTGTCAATAGCTCGCCTGGGAAACATCCAGAGAAGTCAAAGACAGTGCTTCTATACTAATTGCCAGGCGCTGAGACGAATGCCGCCAAGATCTAGCGTCTATGACTTACGGTTCAAGAATTAGCCTCAGAAACAGTGGGAAACAGTGCTTCTATACTAATTGCCAGGCGCTGAGACGAATGCCGCCAAGATCTAGCGTCTATGACTTACGGTTCAAGAATTAGCCTCAGAAACAGTGGGAAACAGTGCTTCTATACTAATTGCCAGGCGCTGAGACGAATGGCGCCAAGATCGAGCGTCTAAGACTTACGGTTCAAGAATTAGCCTCAGAAACAGTGGTTCTGAACATGCTGCCAATAGCTCGCCTGGGAAACATCCAGAGAAGTCCAAGATAGTGTTTTTTAGACGCGCTGCCACGAGCTGAAACGAATGCAGCCAAGAGCGAGCGTCTGTGACTTACGGTTCAAGAGTTATTCACAGAAACATGGTTCTGGACTTTGCTGCCAGCCGCGAAAGCGAAAATAACCAAGATCGAGCGTCTAGGATTTACTTGTCAATAGCTCGCCTGGGAAACATCCAGAGAAGTCAAAGACAGTGCTTCTATACTAATTGCCAGGCGCTGAGACGAATGCCGCCAAGATCTAGCGTCTATGACTTACGGTTCAAGAATTAGCCTCAGAAACAGTGGGAAACAGTGCTTCTATACTAATTGCCAGGCGCTGAGACGAATGCCGCCAAGCTCGAGCGTCTAAGACTTACGGTTTCAAGAATTAGCCTCAGAAACAGTGGTTCTGAACATGCTGCCAATAGCTCGCCTGGGAATCATCCAGAGAAGTCCGAGATAGTGTTTTTTAGACTGGCTGCCACGAGCTGAAACGAATGCAGCCAAGAGCGAGCGTCTGTGACTTACGGTTCAAGAGTTATTCACAGAAACATGGTTCTGAACTTTGCTGCCAGCCGCGAAAGCGAAAATAACCAAGATCGAGCGTCTAGATTTACTTGTCAATAGCTCGCCTGGGAAACATCCAGAGAAGTCAAAGACAGTGCTTCTATACTAATTGCCAGGCGCTGAGACGAATGCCCGCCAAGATCTAGCGTCTATGACTTACGGTTCAAGAATTAGCCTCAGAAACAGTGGGAAACAGTGCTTCTATACTAATTGCCAGGTGCTGAGACGAATGCCGCCAAGCTCGAGCGTCTAAGACTTACGGTTCAAGAATTAGCCTCAGAAACAGTGGTTCTGAACATGCTGCCAATAGCTCGCCTGGGAAACATCCAGAGAAGTCAAGATAGTGTTTTTTAGACTGGCTGCCACGAGCTGAAACGAATGCAGCCAAGAGCGAGCGTCTGTGACTTACGGTTCAAGAGTTATTCACAGAAACATGGTTCTGAACTTTGCTGCCAGCCGCGAAAGCGAAAATAACCAAGATCGAGCGTCTAGGATTTACTTGTCAATAGCTCGCCTGGGAAACATCCAGAGAAGTCAAAGACAGTGCTTCTATACTAATTGCCAGGCGCTGAGACAGAATGCCGCCAAGATCGAGCGTCTATGACTTACGGTTCAAGAATTAGCCTCAGAAACAGTTGGAAACAGTGCTTCTATACTAATTGCCAGGCGCTGAGACGAATGCCGCCAAGATCGAGCGTCTATGACTTACGGTTCAAGAATTAGCCTCAGAAACAGTGGTTCTGAACATGCTGCCAATAGCTCGCCTGGGAAACATCCAGAGAAGTCCCAAGATTGTGTTTTTTAGACTGGCTGCCACGAGCTGAAACGAATGCAGCCAAGAGCGAGAGTCTGTGACTTACGGTTCAAGAGTTATTCACAGAAACATGGTTCTGAACTTTGCTGCCAGCCGCGAAAGCGAAAATAACCAAGATCGAGCGTCTAGGATTTACTTGTCAATAGCTCGCCTGGGAAACATCCAGAGAAGTCAAAGACAGTGCTTCTATACTAATTGCCAGGCGCTGAGACGAATGCCGCCAAGATCTAGCGTCTATGACTTACGGTTCAAGAATTAGCCTCAGAAACAGTGGGAAACAGTGCTTCTATACTAATTGCCAGGCGCTGAGACGAATGCCGCCAAGATCGAGCGTCTATGACTTACGGTTCAAGAATTAGCCTCAGAAACAGTGGTTCTGACCATGCTGCCAATTGCTCGCCTGGGAAACATCCAGAGAAGTCCAAGATAGTGTTTTTAGACGGGCTGCCACGAGCTGAAACGAATGCAGCCAAGAGCGAGCGTCTGTGACTTACGGTTCAAGAGTTATTCACAGAAACATGGTTCTGAACTTTGCTGCCAGCCGCGAAAGCGAAAAATAACCAAGATCGAGCGTCTAGGATTTACTTGTCAATAGCTCGCCTGGGAAACATCCAGAGAAGTCAAAGACAGTGCTTCTATACTAATCTACTAATTGCCAGGCGCTGAGACGAATGCCGCCAACATCTAGCGTCTATGACTTACGGTTCAAGAATAGCCTCAGAAACAGTGGGAGACAGTGCTTCTATACTAATTGCCAGGCGCTGAGACGAATGCCGCCAAGCTAGAGCGTCTAAGACTTACGGTTCAAGAATTAGCCTCAGAAACAGTGGTTCTGAACATGCTGCCAATAGCTCGCCTGGGAAACATCCAGAGAAGTCCAAGATAGTGTTTTTAGACTGGCTGCCACGAGCTGAAACGAATGCAGCCAAGACCGAGCGTCTGTGACTTACGGTTCAAGAGTTATTCACAGAAACATGGTTCTGAACTTTGCTGCCAGCCGCGAAAGCGAAAATAACCAAGATCGAGCGTCTAGGATTTACTTGTCAATAGCTCGCCTGGGAAACATCCAGAGAAGTCAAAGACAGTGCTTCTATACTAATTGCCAGGCGCTGAGACGAATGCCGCCAAGATCTAGCGTCTATGACTTACGGTTCAAGAATTAGCCTCAGAAACAGTGGGAAACAGTGCTTCTATACTAATTGCCAGGCGCTGAGACGAATGCCGCCAAGATCGAGCGTCTATGACTTACGGTTCAAGAATTAGCCTCAGAAACAGTGGTTCTGAACATGCTGCCAATAGCTCGCCTGGGAAACATCCAGAGAAGTCCAAGATTGTGTTTTTTAGACTGGCTGCCACGAGCTGAAACGAATGCAGCCAAGAGCGAACGTCTGTGACTTACGGTTCAAGAGTTATTCACAGAAACATGGTTCTGAACTTTGCTGCCAGCCGCGAAAGCGAAAATAACCAAGATCGAGCGTCTAGGATTTACTTGTCATAGCTCGCCTGGGAAACATCCAGAGAAGTCAAAGACAGTGCTTCTATACTAATTGCCAGGCGCTGAGACGAATGCCGCCAAGATCTAGCGTCTATGACTTACGGTTCAAGAATTAGCCTCAGAAACAGTGGGAAAACAGTGCTTCTATACTATTGCCAGGCGCTGAGACGAATGCCGCCAAGATCGAGCGTCTATGACTTACGGTTCAAGAATTAGCCTCAGAAACAGTGGTTCTGAACATGCTGCCAATAGCTCGCCTGGGAAACATCCAGAGGAAGTCCAAGATAGTGTTTTTTAGACGGGCTGCCACGAGCTGAAACGAATGCAGCCAAGAGCGAGAGTCTGTGACTTACGGTTCAAGAGTTATTCACAGAAACATGGTTCTGAACTTTGCTGCCAGCCGCGAAAGCGAAAATAACCAAGATCGAGCGTCTAGGATTTACTTGTCAATAGCTCGCCTGGGAAACATCCAGAGAAGTCAAAGACAGTGCTTCTATACTAATTGCCAGGCGCTGAGACGAATGCCGCCAAGATCTAGCGTCTATGACTTACGGTTCAAGAATTAGCCTCAGAAACAGTGGGAGACAGTGCTTCTATACTAATTGCCAGGCGCTGAGACGAATGCCGCCAAGATCGAGCGTCTATGACTTACGGTTCAAGAATTAGCTCAGAAACAGTGGTTCTGAACATGCTGCCAATTGCTCGCCTGGGAAACATCCAGAGAAGTCCAAGATAGTGTTTTTAGACGGGCTGCCGCGAGCTGAAACGAATGCCGCCAAGAGCGAGCGTCTGTGACTTACGGTTCAAGAGTTATTCACAGAAACTTTCTGTGTTCTGAACTTTGCTGCCAGCCGCGAAAGCGAAAATAACCAAGATCGAGCGTCTAGGATTTACTTGTCAATAGCTCGCCTGGGAACATCCAGAGAAGTCAAAGACAGTGCTTCTATACTAATTTACTAATTGCCAGGCGCTGAGACGAATGCCGCCAACATCTAGCGTCTATGACTTACGGTTCAAGAATTAGCCTCAGAAACAGTGGGAGACAGTGCTTCTATACTAATTGCCAGGCGCTGAGACGAATGCCGCCAAGCTAGAGCGTCTAAGACTTACGGTTCAAGAATTAGCCTCAGAAACAGTGGTTCTGAACATGCTGCCAATAGCTCGCCTGGGAAACATCAGAGAAGTCCAAGATAGTGTTTTTAGACTGGCTGCCACGAGCTGAAACGAATGCAGCCAAGAGCGAGCGTCTGTGACTTACGGTTCAAGAGTTATTCACAGAAACATGGTTCTGAACTTTGCTGCCAGCCGCGAAAGCGAAAATAACCAAGATCGAGCGTCTAGGATTTACTTGTCAATAGCTCGCCTGGAAACATCCAGAGAAGTCAAAGACAGTGCTTCTATACTAATTGCCAGGCGCTGAGACGAATGCCGCCAAGATCTAGCGTCTATGACTTACGGTTCAAGAATTAGCCTCAGAAACAGTGGGAAACAGTGCTTCTATACTAATTGCCAGGCGCTGAGACGAATGCCGCCAAGATCGAGCGTCTATGACTTACGGTTCAAGAATTAGCCTCAGAAACAGTGGTTCTGAACATGCTGCCAATAGCTCGCCTGGGAAACATCCAGAGAAGTCCAAGATTGTGTTTTTTAGACTGGCTGCCACGAGCTGAACGAATGCAGCCAAGAGCGAACGTCTGTGACTTACGGTTCAAGAGTTATTCACAGAAACATGGTTCTGAACTTTGCTGCCAGCCGCGAAAGCGAAAATAACCAAGATCGAGCGTCTAGGATTTACTTGTCAATAGCTCGCCTGGGAAACATCCAGAGAAGTCAAAGACAGTGCTTCTATACTAATTGCCAGGCGCTGAGACGAATGCCGCCAAGATCTAGCGTCTATGACTTACGGTTCAAGAATTAGCCTCAGAAACAGTGGGAAACAGTGCTTCTATACTAATTGCCAGGCGCTGAGACGAATGCCGCCAAGATCGAGCGTCTATGACTTACGGTTCAAGAATTAGCCTCAGAAACAGTGGTTCTGAACATGCTGCCAATAGCTCGCCTGGGAAACATCCAGAGAAGTCCAAGATAGTGTTTTTTAGACGGGCTGCCACGAGCTGAAACGAATGCAGCCAAGAGCGAGAGTCTGTGACTTACGGTTCAAGAGTTATTCACAGAAACATGGTTCTGAACTTTGCTGCCAGCCGCGAAAGCGAAAATAACCAAGATCGAGCGTCTAGGATTTACTTGTCAATAGCTCGCCTGGGAAACATCCAGAGAAGTCAAAGACAGTGCTTCTATACTAATTGCCAGGCGCTGAGACGAATGCCGCCAAGATCTAGCGTCTATGACTTACGGTTCAAGAATTAGCCTCAGAAACAGTGGGAAACAGTGCTTCTATACTAATTGCCAGGCGCTGAGACGAATGCCGCCAAGATCGAGCGTCTATGACTTACGGTTCAAGAATTAGCCTCAGAAAACAGTGGTTCTGAACATGCTGCCAATTGCTCGCCTGGGAAACATCCAGAGAAGTCCAAGATAGTGTTTTTTAGACGGGCTGCCGCGAGCTGAAACGAATGCAGCCAAGAGCGAGCGTCTGTGACTTACGGTTCAAGAGTTATTCACAGAAACTTTCTGTGGTTCTGAACTTTGCTGCCAGCCGCGAAAGCGAAAATAACCAAGATCGAGCGTCTAGGATTTACTTGTCAATAGCTCGCCTGGGAAACATCCAGAGAAGTCAAAGACAGTGCTTCTATACTAATTGCCAGGCGCTGAGACGAATGCCGCCAAGATCGAGCGTCTATGACTTACGGTTCAAGAATTAGCCTCAGAAACAGTGCTTCTATACTAATTGCCAGGCGCTGAGACGAATGCCGCCAAGATCGAGCGTCTATGACTTACGGTTCAAGAATTAGCCTCAGAAACAGTGGTTCTGAACATGCTGCCAATTGCTCGCCTGGGAAACATCCAGAGAAGTCCAAGATAGTGTTTTTTAGACGGGCTGCCGCGAGCTGAAACGAATGCAGCCAAGAGCGAGCGTCTGTGACTTACGGTTCAAGAGTTATTCACAGAAACTTTCTGTGGTTCTGAACTTTGCTGCCAGCCGCGAAAGCGAAAATAACCAAGATCGAGCGTCTAGGATTTACTTGTCAATAGCTCGCCTGGGAAACATCCAGAGAAGTCAAAGACAGTGCTTCTATACTAATTTACTAATTGCCAGGCGCTGAGACGAATGCCGCCAACATCTAGCGTCTATGACTTACGGTTCAAGAATTAGCCTCAGAAACAGTGGGAGACAGTGCTTCTATACTAATTGCCAGGCGCTGAGACGAATGCCGCCAAGCTAGAGCGTCTAAGACTTACGGTTCAAGAATTAGCCTCAGAAACAGTGGTTCTGAACATGCTGCCAATAGCTCGCCTGGGAAACATCCAGAGAAGTCCAAGATAGTGTTTTTTAGACTGGCTGCCACGAGCTGAAACGAATGCAGCCAAGAGCGAGCGTCTGTGACTTACGGTTCAAGAGTTATTCACAGAAACATGGTTCTGAACTTTGCTGCCAGCCGCGAAAGCGAAAATAACCAAGATCGAGCGTCTAGGATTTACTTGTCAATAGCTCGCCTGGGAAACATCCAGAGAAGTCAAAGACAGTGCTTCTATACTAATTGCCAGGCGCTGAGACGAATGCCGCCAAGATCTAGCGTCTATGACTTACGGTTCAAGAATTAGCCTCAGAAACAGTGGGAAACAGTGCTTCTATATTAATTGCCAGGCGCTGAGACGAATGCCGCCAAGCTCGAGCGTCTAAGACTTACGGTTCAAGAATTAGCCTCAGAAACAGTGGTTCTGAACATGCTGCCAATAGCTCGCCTGGGAAACATCCAGAGAAGTCCAAGATAGTGTTTTTTAGACTGGCTGCCACGAGCTGAAACGAATGCAGCCAAGAGCGAGCGTCTGTGACTTACGGTTCAAGAGTTATTCACAGAAACATGGTTCTGAACTTTGCTGCCAGCCGCGAAAGCGAAAATAACCAAGATCGAGCGTCTAGGATTTACTTGTCAATAGCTCGCCTGGGAAACATCCAGAGAAGTCAAAGACAGTGCTTCTATACTAATTGCCAGGCGCTGAGACGAATGCCGCCAAGATCTAGCGTCTATGACTTACGGTTCAAGAATTAGCCTCAGAAACAGTGGGAAACAGTGCTTCTATACTAATTGCCAGGCGCTGAGACGAATGCCGCCAAGCTCGAGCGTCTAAGACTTACGGTTCAAGAATTAGCCTCAGAAACAGTGGTTCTGAACATGCTGCCAATAGCTCGCCTGGGAAACATCCAGAGAAGTCCAAGATAGTGTTTTTTAGACTGGCTGCCACGAGCTGAAACGAATGCAGCCAAGAGCGAGCGTCTGTGACTTACGGTTCAAGAGTTATTCACAGAAACATGGTTCTGAACTTTGCTGCCAGCCGCGAAAGCGAAAATAACCAAGATCGAGCGTCTAGGATTTACTTGTCAATAGCTCGCCTGGGAAACATCCAGAGAAGTCAAAGACAGTGCTTCTATACTAATTGCCAGGCGCTGAGACGAATGCCGCCAAGATCTAGCGTCTATGACTTACGGTTCAAGAATTAGCCTCAGAAACAGTGGGAAACAGTGCTTCTATACTAATTGCCAGGCGCTGAGACGAATGCCGCCAAGATCGAGCGTCTATGACTTAAGGTTCAAGAATTAGCCTCAGAAACAGTGGGAAACAGTGCTTCTATATTAATTGCCAGGCGCTGAGACGAATGCCGCCAAGCTCGAGCGTCTAAGACTTACGGTTCAAGAATTAGCCTCAGAAACAGTGGTTCTGAACATGCTGCCAATAGCTCGCCTGGGAAACATCCAGAGAAGTCCAAGATAGTGTTTTTTAGACTGGCTGCCACGAGCTGAAACGAATGCAGCCAAGAGCGAGCGTCTGTGACTTACGGTTCAAGAGTTATTCACAGAAACATGGTTCTGAACTTTGCTGCCAGCCGCGAAAGCGAAAATAACCAAGATCGAGCGTCTAGGATTTACTTGTCAATAGCTCGCCTGGGAAACATCCAGAGAAGTCAAAGACAGTGCTTCTATACTAATTGCCAGGCGCTGAGACGAATGCCGCCAAGATCTAGCGTCTATGACTTACGGTTCAAGAATTAGCCTCAGAAACAGTGGGAAACAGTGCTTCTATACTAATTGCCAGGCGCTGAGACGAATGCCGCCAAGCTCGAGCGTCTAAGACTTACGGTTCAAGAATTAGCCTCAGAAACAGTGGTTCTGAACATGCTGCCAATAGCTCGCCTGGGAAACATCCAGAGAAGTCCAAGATAGTGTTTTTTAGACGGGCTGCCACGAGCTGAAACGAATGCAGCCAAGAGCGAGCGTCTGTGACTTACGGTTCAAGAGTTATTCACAGAAACATGGTTCTGAACTTTGCTGCCAGCCGCGAAAGCGAAAATAACCAAGATCGAGCGTCTAGGATTTACTTGTCAATAGCTCGCCTGGGAAACATCCAGAGAAGTCAAAGACAGTGCTTCTATACTAACTGCCAGGCGCTGAGACGAATGCCGCCAAGATCTAGCGTCTATGACTTACGGTTCAAGAATTAGCCTCAGAAACAGTGGGAAACAGTGCTTCTATACTAATTGCCAGGCGCTGAGACGAATGCCGCCAAGATCGAGCGTCTATGACTTACGGTTCAATAATTAGCCTCAGAAACAGTGGGAAACAGTGCTTCTATACTATTTGCCAGGCGCTGAGACGAATGCCGCCAAGATCGAGCGTCTATGACTTACGGTTCAAGAATTAGCCTCAGAAACAGTGGTTCTGAACATGCTGCCAATAGCTCGCCTGGGAAACATCCAGAGAAGTCCAAGATTGTGTTTTTTAGACTGGCTGCCACGAGCTGAAACGAATGCAGCCAAGAGCGAGCGTCTGTGACTTACGGTTCAAGAGTTATTCACAGAAACATGGTTCTGAACTTTGCTGCCAGCCGCGAAAGCGAAAATAACCAAGATCGAGCGTCTAGGATTTACTTGTCAATAGCTCGCCTGGGAAACATCCAGAGAAGTCAAAGACAGTGCTTCTATACTAATTGCCAGGCGCTGAGACGAATGCCGCCAAGATCTAGCGTCTATGACTTACGGTTCAAGAATTAGCCTCAGAAACAGTGGGAAACAGTGCTTCTATACTAATTGCCAGGCGCTGAGACGAATGCCGCCAAGATCTAGCGTCTATGACTTACGGTTCAAGAATTAGCCTCAGAAACAGTGGGAAACAGTGCTTCTATACTAATTGCCAGGCGCTGAGACGAATGGCGCCAAGATCGAGCGTCTAAGACTTACGGTTCAAGAATTAGCCTCAGAAACAGTGGTTCTGAACATGCTGCCAATAGCTCGCCTGGGAAACATCCAGAGAAGTCCAAGATAGTGTTTTTTAGACGCGCTGCCACGAGCTGAAACGAATGCAGCCAAGAGCGAGCGTCTGTGACTTACGGTTCAAGAGTTATTCACAGAAACATGGTTCTGAACTTTGCTGCCAGCCGCGAAAGCGAAAATAACCAAGATCGAGCGTCTAGGATTTACTTGTCAATAGCTCGCCTGGGAAACATCCAGAGAAGTCAAAGACAGTGCTTCTATACTAATTGCCAGGCGCTGAGACGAATGCCGCCAAGATCTAGCGTCTATGACTTACGGTTCAAGAATTAGCCTCAGAAACAGTGGGAAACAGTGCTTCTATACTAATTGCCAGGCGCTGAGACGAATGCCGCCAAGATCGAGCGTCTATGACTTACGGTTCAAGAATTAGCCTCAGAAACAGTGGTTCTGAACATACTGCCAATAGCTCGCCTGGGAAACATCCAGAGAAGTCCAAGATTGTGTTTTTTTAGACTGGCTGCCACGAGCTGAAACGAATGCAGCCAAGAGCGAACGTCTGTGACTTACGGTTCAAGAGTTATTCACAGAAACATGGTTCTGAACTTTGCTGCCAGCCGCGAAAGCGAAAATAACCAAGATCGAGCGTCTAGGATTTACTTGTCAATAGCTCGCCTGGGAAACATCCAGAGAAGTCAAAGACAGTGCTTCTATACTAATTGCCAGGCGCTGAGACGAATGCCGCCAAGATCTAGCGTCTATGACTTACGGTTCAAGAATTAGCCTCAGAAACAGTGGGAAACAGTGCTTCTATACTAATTGCCAGGCGCTGAGACGAATGCCGCCAAGATCGAGCGTCTATGACTTACGGTTCAAGAATTAGCCTCAGAAACAGTGGTTCTGAACATGCTGCCAATAGCTCGCCTGGGAAACATCCAGAGAAGTCCAAGATAGTGTTTTTTAGACGGGCTGCCACGAGCTGAAACGAATGCAGCCAAGAGCGAGAGTCTGTGACTTACGGTTCAAGAGTTATTCACAGAAACATGGTTCTGAACTTTGCTGCCAGCCGCGAAAGCGAAAATAACCAAGATCGAGCGTCTAGGATTTACTTGTCAATAGCTCGCCTGGGAAACATCCAGAGAAGTCAAAGACAGTGCTTCTATACTAATTGCCAGGCGCTGAGACGAATGCCGCCAAGATCTAGCGTCTATGACTTACGGTTCAAGAATTAGCCTCAGAAACAGTGGGAAACAGTGCTTCTATACTAATTGCCAGGCGCTGAGACGAATGCCGCCAAGATCGAGCGTCTATGACTTACGGTTCAAGAATTAGCCTCAGAAACAGTGGTTCTGAACATGCTGCCAATTGCTCGCCTGGGAAACATCCAGAGAAGTCCAAGATAGTGTTTTTTAGACGGGCTGCCGCGAGCTGAAACGAATGCAGCCAAGAGCGAGCGTCTGTGACTTACGGTTCAAGAGTTATTCACAGAAACTTTCTGTGGTTCTGAACTTTGCTGCCAGCCGCGAAAGCGAAAATAACCAAGATCGAGCGTCTAGGATTTACTTGTCAATAGCTCGCCTGGGAAACATCCAGAGAAGTCAAAGACAGTGCTTCTATACTAATTTACTAATTGCCAGGCGCTGAGACGAATGCCGCCAACATCTAGCGTCTATGACTTACGGTTCAAGAATTAGCCTCAGAAACAGTGGGAGACAGTGCTTCTATACTAATTGCCAGGCGCTGAGACGAATGCCGCCAAGCTAGAGCGTCTAAGACTTACGGTTCAAGAATTAGCCTCAGAAACAGTGGTTCTGAACATGCTGCCAATAGCTCGCCTGGGAAACATCCAGAGAAGTCCAAGATAGTGTTTTTTAGACTGGCTGCCACGAGCTGAAACGAATGCAGCCAAGAGCGAGCGTCTGTGACTTACGGTTCAAGAGTTATTCACAGAAACATGGTTCTGAACTTTGCTGCCAGCCGCGAAAGCGAAAATAACCAAGATCGAGCGTCTAGGATTTACTTGTCAATAGCTCGCCTGGGAAACATCCAGAGAAGTCAAAGACAGTGCTTCTACACTAATTGCCAGGCGCTGAGACGAATGCCGCCAAGATCTAGCGTCTATGACTTACGGTTCAAGAATTAGCCTCAGAAACAGTGGGAAACAGTGCTTCTATACTAATTGCCAGGCGCTGAGACGAATGCCGCCAAGATCGAGCGTCTATGACTTACGGTTCAAGAATTAGCCTCAGAAACAGTGGTTCTGAACATGCTGCCAATTGCTCGCCTGGGAAACATCCAGAGAAGTCCAAGATAGTGTTTTTTAGACGGGCTGCCGCGAGCTGAAACGAATGCAGCCAAGAGCGAGCGTCTGTGACTTACGGTTCAAGAGTTATTCACAGAAACTTTCTGTGGTTCTGAACTTTGCTGCCAGCCGCGAAAGCGAAAATAACCAAGATCGAGCGTCTAGGATTTACTTGTCAATAGCTCGCCTGGGAAACATCCAGAGAAGTCAAAGACAGTGCTTCTATACTAATTTACTAATTGCCAGGCGCTGAGACGAATGCCGCCAACATCTAGCGTCTATGACTTACGGTTCAAGAATTAGCCTCAGAAACAGTGGGAGACAGTGCTTCTATACTAATTGCCAGGCGCTGAGACGAATGCCGCCAAGCTAGAGCGTCTAAGACTTACGGTTCAAGAATTAGCCTCAGAAACAGTGGTTCTGAACATGCTGCCAATAGCTCGCCTGGGAAACATCCAGAGAAGTCCAAGATAGTGTTTTTTAGACTGGCTGCCACGAGCTGAAACGAATGCAGCCAAGAGCGAGCGTCTGTGACTTACGGTTCAAGAGTTATTCACAGAAACATGGTTCTGAACTTTGCTGCCAGCCGCGAAAGCGAAAATAACCAAGATCGAGCGTCTAGGATTTACTTGTCAATAGCTCGCCTGGGAAACATCCAGAGAAGTCAAAGACAGTGCTTCTATACTAATTGCCAGGCGCTGAGACGAATGCCGCCAAGATCTAGCGTCTATGACTTACGGTTCAAGAATTAGCCTCAGAAACAGTGGGAAACAGTGCTTCTATATTAATTGCCAGGCGCTGAGACGAATGCCGCCAAGCTCGAGCGTCTAAGACTTACGGTTCAAGAATTAGCCTCAGAAACAGTGGTTCTGAACATGCTGCCAATAGCTCGCCTGGGAAACATCCAGAGAAGTCCAAGATAGTGTTTTTTAGACTGGCTGCCACGAGCTGAAACGAATGCAGCCAAGAGCGAGCGTCTGTGACTTACGGTTCAAGAGTTATTCACAGAAACATGGTTCTGAACTTTGCTGCCAGCCGCGAAAGCGAAAATAACCAAGATCGAGCGTCTAGGATTTACTTGTCAATAGCTCGCCTGGGAAACATCCAGAGAAGTCAAAGACAGTGCTTCTATACTAATTGCCAGGCGCTGAGACGAATGCCGCCAAGATCTAGCGTCTATGACTTACGGTTCAAGAATTAGCCTCAGAAACAGTGGGAAACAGTGCTTCTATACTAATTGCCAGGCGCTGAGACGAATGCCGCCAAGCTCGAGCGTCTAAGACTTACGGTTCAAGAATTAGCCTCAGAAACAGTGGTTCTGAACATGCTGCCAATAGCTCGCCTGGGAAACATCCAGAGAAGTCCAAGATAGTGTTTTTTAGACTGGCTGCCACGAGCTGAAACGAATGCAGCCAAGAGCGAGCGTCTGTGACTTACGGTTCAAGAGTTATTCACAGAAACATGGTTCTGAACTTTGCTGCCAGCCGCGAAAGCGAAAATAACCAAGATCGAGCGTCTAGGATTTACTTGTCAATAGCTCGCCTGGGAAACATCCAGAGAAGTCAAAGACAGTGCTTCTATACTAATTGCCAGGCGCTGAGACGAATGCCGCCAAGATCTAGCGTCTATGACTTACGGTTCAAGAATTAGCCTCAGAAACAGTGGGAAACAGTGCTTCTATACTAATTGCCAGGCGCTGAGACGAATGCCGCCAAGATCGAGCGTCTATGACTTAAGGTTCAAGAATTAGCCTCAGAAACAGTGGGAAACAGTGCTTCTATATTAATTGCCAGGCGCTGAGACGAATGCCGCCAAGCTCGAGCGTCTAAGACTTACGGTTCAAGAATTAGCCTCAGAAACAGTGGTTCTGAACATGCTGCCAATAGCTCGCCTGGGAAACATCCAGAGAAGTCCAAGATAGTGTTTTTTAGACTGGCTGCCACGAGCTGAAACGAATGCAGCCAAGAGCGAGCGTCTGTGACTTACGGTTCAAGAGTTATTCACAGAAACATGGTTCTGAACTTTGCTGCCAGCCGCGAAAGCGAAAATAACCAAGATCGAGCGTCTAGGATTTACTTGTCAATAGCTCGCCTGGGAAACATCCAGAGAAGTCAAAGACAGTGCTTCTATACTAATTGCCAGGCGCTGAGACGAATGCCGCCAAGATCTAGCGTCTATGACTTACGGTTCAAGAATTAGCCTCAGAAACAGTGGGAAACAGTGCTTCTATACTAATTGCCAGGCGCTGAGACGAATGCCGCCAAGCTCGAGCGTCTAAGACTTACGGTTCAAGAATTAGCCTCAGAAACAGTGGTTCTGAACATGCTGCCAATAGCTCGCCTGGGAAACATCCAGAGAAGTCCAAGATAGTGTTTTTTAGACGGGCTGCCACGAGCTGAAACGAATGCAGCCAAGAGCGAGCGTCTGTGACTTACGGTTCAAGAGTTATTCACAGAAACATGGTTCTGAACTTTGCTGCCAGCCGCGAAAGCGAAAATAACCAAGATCGAGCGTCTAGGATTTACTTGTCAATAGCTCGCCTGGGAAACATCCAGAGAAGTCAAAGACAGTGCTTCTATACTAACTGCCAGGCGCTGAGACGAATGCCGCCAAGATCTAGCGTCTATGACTTACGGTTCAAGAATTAGCCTCAGAAACAGTGGGAAACAGTGCTTCTATACTAATTGCCAGGCGCTGAGACGAATGCCGCCAAGATCGAGCGTCTATGACTTACGGTTCAATAATTAGCCTCAGAAACAGTGGGAAACAGTGCTTCTATACTATTTGCCAGGCGCTGAGACGAATGCCGCCAAGATCGAGCGTCTATGACTTACGGTTCAAGAATTAGCCTCAGAAACAGTGGTTCTGAACATGCTGCCAATAGCTCGCCTGGGAAACATCCAGAAAAGTCCAAGATTGTGTTTTTTAGACTGGCTGCCACGAGCTGAAACGAATGCAGCCAAGAGCGAGCGTCTGTGACTTACGGTTCAAGAGTTATTCACAGAAACATGGTTCTGAACTTTGCTGCCAGCCGCGAAAGCGAAAATAACCAAGATCGAGCGTCTAGGATTTACTTGTCAATAGCTCGCCTGGGAAACATCCAGAGAAGTCAAAGACAGTGCTTCTATACTAATTGCCAGGCGCTGAGACGAATGCCGCCAAGATCTAGCGTCTATGACTTACGGTTCAAGAATTAGCCTCAGAAACAGTGGGAAACAGTGCTTCTATACTAATTGCCAGGCGCTGAGACGAATGCCGCCAAGATCTAGCGTCTATGACTTACGGTTCAAGAATTAGCCTCAGAAACAGTGGGAAACAGTGCTTCTATACTAATTGCCAGGCGCTGAGACGAATGGCGCCAAGATCGAGCGTCTAAGACTTACGGTTCAAGAATTAGCCTCAGAAACAGTGGTTCTGAACATGCTGCCAATAGCTCGCCTGGGAAACATCCAGAGAAGTCCAAGATAGTGTTTTTTAGACGCGCTGCCACGAGCTGAAACGAATGCAGCCAAGAGCGAGCGTCTGTGACTTACGGTTCAAGAGTTATTCACAGAAACATGGTTCTGGACTTTGCTGCCAGCCGCGAAAGCGAAAATAACCAAGATCGAGCGTCTAGGATTTACTTGTCAATAGCTCGCCTGGGAAACATCCAGAGAAGTCAAAGACAGTGCTTCTATACTAATTGCCAGGCGCTGAGACGAATGCCGCCAAGATCTAGCGTCTATGACTTACGGTTCAAGAATTAGCCTCAGAAACAGTGGGAAACAGTGCTTCTATACTAATTGCCAGGCGCTGAGACGAATGCCGCCAAGCTCGAGCGTCTAAGACTTACGGTTCAAGAATTAGCCTCAGAAACAGTGGTTCTGAACATGCTGCCAATAGCTCGCCTGGGAATCATCCAGAGAAGTCCGAGATAGTGTTTTTTAGACTGGCTGCCACGAGCTGAAACGAATGCAGCCAAGAGCGAGCGTCTGTGACTTACGGTTCAAGAGTTATTCACAGAAACATGGTTCTGAACTTTGCTGCCAGCCGCGAAAGCGAAAATAACCAAGATCGAGCGTCTAGGATTTACTTGTCAATAGCTCGCCTGGGAAACATCCAGAGAAGTCAAAGACAGTGCTTCTATACTAATTGCCAGGCGCTGAGACGAATGCCGCCAAGATCTAGCGTCTATGACTTACGGTTCAAGAATTAGCCTCAGAAACAGTGGGAAACAGTGCTTCTATACTAATTGCCAGGTGCTGAGACGAATGCCGCCAAGCTCGAGCGTCTAAGACTTACGGTTCAAGAATTAGCCTCAGAAACAGTGGTTCTGAACATGCTGCCAATAGCTCGCCTGGGAAACATCCAGAGAAGTCCAAGATAGTGTTTTTTAGACTGGCTGCCACGAGCTGAAACGAATGCAGCCAAGAGCGAGCGTCTGTGACTTACGGTTCAAGAGTTATTCACAGAAACATGGTTCTGAACTTTGCTGCCAGCCGCGAAAGCGAAAATAACCAAGATCGAGCGTCTAGGATTTACTTGTCAATAGCTCGCCTGGGAAACATCCAGAGAAGTCAAAGACAGTGCTTCTATACTAATTGCCAGGCGCTGAGACGAATGCCGCCAAGATCGAGCGTCTATGACTTACGGTTCAAGAATTAGCCTCAGAAACAGTTGGAAACAGTGCTTCTATACTAATTGCCAGGCGCTGAGACGAATGCCGCCAAGATCGAGCGTCTATGACTTACGGTTCAAGAATTAGCCTCAGAAACAGTGGTTCTGAACATGCTGCCAATAGCTCGCCTGGGAAACATCCAGAGAAGTCCAAGATTGTGTTTTTTAGACTGGCTGCCACGAGCTGAAACGAATGCAGCCAAGAGCGAGAGTCTGTGACTTACGGTTCAAGAGTTATTCACAGAAACATGGTTCTGAACTTTGCTGCCAGCCGCGAAAGCGAAAATAACCAAGATCGAGCGTCTAGGATTTACTTGTCAATAGCTCGCCTGGGAAACATCCAGAGAAGTCAAAGACAGTGCTTCTATACTAATTGCCAGGCGCTGAGACGAATGCCGCCAAGATCTAGCGTCTATGACTTACGGTTCAAGAATTAGCCTCAGAAACAGTGGGAAACAGTGCTTCTATACTAATTGCCAGGCGCTGAGACGAATGCCGCCAAGATCGAGCGTCTATGACTTACGGTTCAAGAATTAGCCTCAGAAACAGTGGTTCTGACCATGCTGCCAATTGCTCGCCTGGGAAACATCCAGAGAAGTCCAAGATAGTGTTTTTAGACGGGCTGCCACGAGCTGAAACGAATGCAGCCAAGAGCGAGCGTCTGTGACTTACGGTTCAAGAGTTATTCACAGAAACATGGTTCTGAACTTTGCTGCCAGCCGCGAAAGCGAAAATAACCAAGATCGAGCGTCTAGGATTTACTTGTCAATAGCTCGCCTGGGAAACATCCAGAGAAGTCAAAGACAGTGCTTCTATACTAATTGCCAGGCGCTGAGACGAATGCCGCCAAGATCTAGCGTCTATGACTTACGGTTCAAGAATTAGCCTCAGAAACAGTGGGAAACAGTGCTTCTATACTAATTGTCAGGCGCTGAGACGAATGCCGCCAAGATCGAGCGTCTATGACTTACGGTTCAAGAATTAGCCTCAGAAACAGTGGTTCTGAACATGCTGCCAATTGCTCGCCTGGGAAACATCCAGAGAAGTCCAAGATAGTGTTTTTTAGACGGGCTGCCGCGAGCTGAAACGAATGCAGCCAAGAGCGAGCGTCTGTGACTTACGGTTCAAGAGTTATTCACAGAAACTTTCTGTGGTTCTGAACTTTGCTGCCAGCCGCGAAAGCGAAAATAACCAAGATCGAGCGTCTAGGATTTACTTGTCAATAGCTCGCCTGGGAAACATCCAGAGAAGTCAAAGACAGTGCTTCTATACTAATTGCCAGGCGCTGAGACGAATGCCGCCAACATCTAGCGTCTATGACTTACGGTTCAAGAATTAGCCTCAGAAACAGTGGGAAACAGTGCTTCTATACTAATTGCCAGGCGCTGAGACGAATGCCGCCAAGATCGAGCGTCTATGACTTACGGTTCAAGAATTAGCCTCAGAAACAGTGGTTCTGAACATGCTGCCAATAGCTCGCCTGGGAAACATCCAGAGAAGTCCAAGATAGTGTTTTTTAGACGGGCTGCCACGAGCTGAAACGAATGCAGCCAAGAGCGAGAGTCTGTGACTTACGGTTCAAGAGTTATTCACAGAAACATGGTTCTGAACTTTGCTGCCAGCCGCGAAAGCGAAAATAACCAAGATCGAGCGTCTAGGATTTACTTGTCAATAGCTCGCCTGGGAAACATCCAGAGAAGTCAAAGACAGTGCTTCTATACTAATTGCCAGGCGCTGAGACGAATGCCGCCAAGATCTAGCGTCTATGACTTACGGTTCAAGAATTAGCCTCAGAAACAGTGGGAAACAGTGCTTCTATACTAATTGCCAGGCGCTGAGACGAATGCCGCCAAGATCGAGCGTCTATGACTTACGGTTCAAGAATTAGCCTCAGAAACAGTGGTTCTGAACATGCTGCCAATTGCTCGCCTGGGAAACATCCAGAGAAGTCCAAGATAGTGTTTTTTAGACGGGCTGCCGCGAGCTGAAACGAATGCAGCCAAGAGCGAGCGTCTGTGACTTACGGTTCAAGAGTTATTCACAGAAACTTTCTGTGGTTCTGAACTTTGCTGCCAGCCGCGAAAGCGAAAATAACCAAGATCGAGCGTCTAGGATTTACTTGTCAATAGCTCGCCTGGGAAACATCCAGAGAAGTCAAAGACAGTGCTTCTATACTAATTTACTAATTGCCAGGCGCTGAGACGAATGCCGCCAACATCTAGCGTCTATGACTTACGGTTCAAGAATTAGCCTCAGAAACAGTGGGAGACAGTGCTTCTATACTAATTGCCAGGCGCTGAGACGAATGCCGCCAAGCTAGAGCGTCTAAGACTTACGGTTCAAGAATTAGCCTCAGAAACAGTGGTTCTGAACATGCTGCCAATAGCTCGCCTGGGAAACATCCAGAGAAGTCCAAGATAGTGTTTTTTAGACTGGCTGCCACGAGCTGAAACGAATGCAGCCAAGAGCGAGCGTCTGTGACTTACGGTTCAAGAGTTATTCACAGAAACATGGTTCTGAACTTTGCTGCCAGCCGCGAAAGCGAAAATAACCAAGATCGAGCGTCTAGGATTTACTTGTCAATAGCTCGCCTGGGAAACATCCAGAGAAGTCAAAGACAGTGCTTCTATACTAATTGCCAGGCGCTGAGACGAATGCCGCCAAGATCTAGCGTCTATGACTTACGGTTCAAGAATTAGCCTCAGAAACAGTGGGAAACAGTGCTTCTATACTAATTGCCAGGCGCTGAGACGAATGCCGCCAAGATCGAGCGTCTATGACTTACGGTTCAAGAATTAGCCTCAGAAACAGTGGTTCTGAACATGCTGCCAATAGCTCGCCTGGGAAACATCCAGAGAAGTCCAAGATTGTGTTTTTTAGACTGGCTGCCACGAGCTGAAACGAATGCAGCCAAGAGCGAACGTCTGTGACTTACGGTTCAAGAGTTATTCACAGAAACATGGTTCTGAACTTTGCTGCCAGCCGCGAAAGCGAAAATAACCAAGATCGAGCGTCTAGGATTTACTTGTCAATAGCTCGCCTGGGAAACATCCAGAGAAGTCAAAGACAGTGCTTCTATACTAATTGCCAGGCGCTGAGACGAATGCCGCCAAGATCTAGCGTCTATGACTTACGGTTCAAGAATTAGCCTCAGAAACAGTGGGAAACAGTGCTTCTATACTAATTGCCAGGCGCTGAGACGAATGCCGCCAAGATCGAGCGTCTATGACTTACGGTTCAAGAATTAGCCTCAGAAACAGTGGTTCTGAACATGCTGCCAATAGCTCGCCTGGGAAACATCCAGAGAAGTCCAAGATAGTGTTTTTTAGACGGGCTGCCACGAGCTGAAACGAATGCAGCCAAGAGCGAGAGTCTGTGACTTACGGTTCAAGAGTTATTCACAGAAACATGGTTCTGAACTTTGCTGCCAGCCGCGAAAGCGAAAATAACCAAGATCGAGCGTCTAGGATTTACTTGTCAATAGCTCGCCTGGGAAACATCCAGAGAAGTCAAAGACAGTGCTTCTATACTAATTGCCAGGCGCTGAGACGAATGCCGCCAAGATCTAGCGTCTATGACTTACGGTTCAAGAATTAGCCTCAGAAACAGTGGGAAACAGTGCTTCTATACTAATTGCCAGGCGCTGAGACGAATGCCGCCAAGATCGAGCGTCTATGACTTACGGTTCAAGAATTAGCCTCAGAAACAGTGGTTCTGAACATGCTGCCAATTGCTCGCCTGGGAAACATCCAGAGAAGTCCAAGATAGTGTTTTTTAGACGGGCTGCCGCGAGCTGAAACGAATGCAGCCAAGAGCGAGCGTCTGTGACTTACGGTTCAAGAGTTATTCACAGAAACTTTCTGTGGTTCTGAACTTTGCTGCCAGCCGCGAAAGCGAAAATAACCAAGATCGAGCGTCTAGGATTTACTTGTCAATAGCTCGCCTGGGAAACATCCAGAGAAGTCAAAGACAGTGCTTCTATACTAATTGCCAGGCGCTGAGACGAATGCCGCCAAGATCGAGCGTCTATGACTTACGGTTCAAGAATTAGCCTCAGAAACAGTGCTTCTATACTAATTGCCAGGCGCTGAGACGAATGCCGCCAAGATCGAGCGTCTATGACTTACGGTTCAAGAATTAGCCTCAGAAACAGTGGTTCTGAACATGCTGCCAATTGCTCGCCTGGGAAACATCCAGAGAAGTCCAAGATAGTGTTTTTTAGACGGGCTGCCGCGAGCTGAAACGAATGCAGCCAAGAGCGAGCGTCTGTGACTTACGGTTCAAGAGTTATTCACAGAAACTTTCTGTGGTTCTGAACTTTGCTGCCAGCCGCGAAAGCGAAAATAACCAAGATCGAGCGTCTAGGATTTACTTGTCAATAGCTCGCCTGGGAAACATCCAGAGAAGTCAAAGACAGTGCTTCTATACTAATTTACTAATTGCCAGGCGCTGAGACGAATGCCGCCAACATCTAGCGTCTATGACTTACGGTTCAAGAATTAGCCTCAGAAACAGTGGGAGACAGTGCTTCTATACTAATTGCCAGGCGCTGAGACGAATGCCGCCAAGCTAGAGCGTCTAAGACTTACGGTTCAAGAATTAGCCTCAGAAACAGTGGTTCTGAACATGCTGCCAATAGCTCGCCTGGGAAACATCCAGAGAAGTCCAAGATAGTGTTTTTTAGACTGGCTGCCACGAGCTGAAACGAATGCAGCCAAGAGCGAGCGTCTGTGACTTACGGTTCAAGAGTTATTCACAGAAACATGGTTCTGAACTTTGCTGCCAGCCGCGAAAGCGAAAATAACCAAGATCGAGCGTCTAGGATTTACTTGTCAATAGCTCGCCTGGGAAACATCCAGAGAAGTCAAAGACAGTGCTTCTATACTAATTGCCAGGCGCTGAGACGAATGCCGCCAAGATCTAGCGTCTATGACTTACGGTTCAAGAATTAGCCTCAGAAACAGTGGGAAACAGTGCTTCTATATTAATTGCCAGGCGCTGAGACGAATGCCGCCAAGCTCGAGCGTCTAAGACTTACGGTTCAAGAATTAGCCTCAGAAACAGTGGTTCTGAACATGCTGCCAATAGCTCGCCTGGGAAACATCCAGAGAAGTCCAAGATAGTGTTTTTTAGACTGGCTGCCACGAGCTGAAACGAATGCAGCCAAGAGCGAGCGTCTGTGACTTACGGTTCAAGAGTTATTCACAGAAACATGGTTCTGAACTTTGCTGCCAGCCGCGAAAGCGAAAATAACCAAGATCGAGCGTCTAGGATTTACTTGTCAATAGCTCGCCTGGGAAACATCCAGAGAAGTCAAAGACAGTGCTTCTATACTAATTGCCAGGCGCTGAGACGAATGCCGCCAAGATCTAGCGTCTATGACTTACGGTTCAAGAATTAGCCTCAGAAACAGTGGGAAACAGTGCTTCTATACTAATTGCCAGGCGCTGAGACGAATGCCGCCAAGCTCGAGCGTCTAAGACTTACGGTTCAAGAATTAGCCTCAGAAACAGTGGTTCTGAACATGCTGCCAATAGCTCGCCTGGGAAACATCCAGAGAAGTCCAAGATAGTGTTTTTTAGACTGGCTGCCACGAGCTGAAACGAATGCAGCCAAGAGCGAGCGTCTGTGACTTACGGTTCAAGAGTTATTCACAGAAACATGGTTCTGAACTTTGCTGCCAGCCGCGAAAGCGAAAATAACCAAGATCGAGCGTCTAGGATTTACTTGTCAATAGCTCGCCTGGGAAACATCCAGAGAAGTCAAAGACAGTGCTTCTATACTAATTGCCAGGCGCTGAGACGAATGCCGCCAAGATCTAGCGTCTATGACTTACGGTTCAAGAATTAGCCTCAGAAACAGTGGGAAACAGTGCTTCTATACTAATTGCCAGGCGCTGAGACGAATGCCGCCAAGATCGAGCGTCTATGACTTAAGGTTCAAGAATTAGCCTCAGAAACAGTGGGAAACAGTGCTTCTATATTAATTGCCAGGCGCTGAGACGAATGCCGCCAAGCTCGAGCGTCTAAGACTTACGGTTCAAGAATTAGCCTCAGAAACAGTGGTTCTGAACATGCTGCCAATAGCTCGCCTGGGAAACATCCAGAGAAGTCCAAGATAGTGTTTTTTAGACTGGCTGCCACGAGCTGAAACGAATGCAGCCAAGAGCGAGCGTCTGTGACTTACGGTTCAAGAGTTATTCACAGAAACATGGTTCTGAACTTTGCTGCCAGCCGCGAAAGCGAAAATAACCAAGATCGAGCGTCTAGGATTTACTTGTCAATAGCTCGCCTGGGAAACATCCAGAGAAGTCAAAGACAGTGCTTCTATACTAATTGCCAGGCGCTGAGACGAATGCCGCCAAGATCTAGCGTCTATGACTTACGGTTCAAGAATTAGCCTCAGAAACAGTGGGAAACAGTGCTTCTATACTAATTGCCAGGCGCTGAGACGAATGCCGCCAAGCTCGAGCGTCTAAGACTTACGGTTCAAGAATTAGCCTCAGAAACAGTGGTTCTGAACATGCTGCCAATAGCTCGCCTGGGAAACATCCAGAGAAGTCCAAGATAGTGTTTTTTAGACGGGCTGCCACGAGCTGAAACGAATGCAGCCAAGAGCGAGCGTCTGTGACTTACGGTTCAAGAGTTATTCACAGAAACATGGTTCTGAACTTTGCTGCCAGCCGCGAAAGCGAAAATAACCAAGATCGAGCGTCTAGGATTTACTTGTCAATAGCTCGCCTGGGAAACATCCAGAGAAGTCAAAGACAGTGCTTCTATACTAACTGCCAGGCGCTGAGACGAATGCCGCCAAGATCTAGCGTCTATGACTTACGGTTCAAGAATTAGCCTCAGAAACAGTGGGAAACAGTGCTTCTATACTAATTGCCAGGCGCTGAGACGAATGCCGCCAAGATCGAGCGTCTATGACTTACGGTTCAATAATTAGCCTCAGAAACAGTGGGAAACAGTGCTTCTATACTATTTGCCAGGCGCTGAGACGAATGCCGCCAAGATCGAGCGTCTATGACTTACGGTTCAAGAATTAGCCTCAGAAACAGTGGTTCTGAACATGCTGCCAATAGCTCGCCTGGGAAACATCCAGAGAAGTCCAAGATTGTGTTTTTTAGACTGGCTGCCACGAGCTGAAACGAATGCAGCCAAGAGCGAGCGTCTGTGACTTACGGTTCAAGAGTTATTCACAGAAACATGGTTCTGAACTTTGCTGCCAGCCGCGAAAGCGAAAATAACCAAGATCGAGCGTCTAGGATTTACTTGTCAATAGCTCGCCTGGGAAACATCCAGAGAAGTCAAAGACAGTGCTTCTATACTAATTGCCAGGCGCTGAGACGAATGCCGCCAAGATCTAGCGTCTATGACTTACGGTTCAAGAATTAGCCTCAGAAACAGTGGGAAACAGTGCTTCTATACTAATTGCCAGGCGCTGAGACGAATGCCGCCAAGATCTAGCGTCTATGACTTACGGTTCAAGAATTAGCCTCAGAAACAGTGGGAAACAGTGCTTCTATACTAATTGCCAGGCGCTGAGACGAATGGCGCCAAGATCGAGCGTCTAAGACTTACGGTTCAAGAATTAGCCTCAGAAACAGTGGTTCTGAACATGCTGCCAATAGCTCGCCTGGGAAACATCCAGAGAAGTCCAAGATAGTGTTTTTTAGACGCGCTGCCACGAGCTGAAACGAATGCAGCCAAGAGCGAGCGTCTGTGACTTACGGTTCAAGAGTTATTCACAGAAACATGGTTCTGGACTTTGCTGCCAGCCGCGAAAGCGAAAATAACCAAGATCGAGCGTCTAGGATTTACTTGTCAATAGCTCGCCTGGGAAACATCCAGAGAAGTCAAAGACAGTGCTTCTATACTAATTGCCAGGCGCTGAGACGAATGCCGCCAAGATCTAGCGTCTATGACTTACGGTTCAAGAATTAGCCTCAGAAACAGTGGGAAACAGTGCTTCTATACTAATTGCCAGGCGCTGAGACGAATGCCGCCAAGCTCGAGCGTCTAAGACTTACGGTTCAAGAATTAGCCTCAGAAACAGTGGTTCTGAACATGCTGCCAATAGCTCGCCTGGGAATCATCCAGAGAAGTCCGAGATAGTGTTTTTTAGACTGGCTGCCACGAGCTGAAACGAATGCAGCCAAGAGCGAGCGTCTGTGACTTACGGTTCAAGAGTTATTCACAGAAACATGGTTCTGAACTTTGCTGCCAGCCGCGAAAGCGAAAATAACCAAGATCGAGCGTCTAGGATTTACTTGTCAATAGCTCGCCTGGGAAACATCCAGAGAAGTCAAAGACAGTGCTTCTATACTAATTGCCAGGCGCTGAGACGAATGCCGCCAAGATCTAGCGTCTATGACTTACGGTTCAAGAATTAGCCTCAGAAACAGTGGGAAACAGTGCTTCTATACTAATTGCCAGGTGCTGAGACGAATGCCGCCAAGCTCGAGCGTCTAAGACTTACGGTTCAAGAATTAGCCTCAGAAACAGTGGTTCTGAACATGCTGCCAATAGCTCGCCTGGGAAACATCCAGAGAAGTCCAAGATAGTGTTTTTTAGACTGGCTGCCACGAGCTGAAACGAATGCAGCCAAGAGCGAGCGTCTGTGACTTACGGTTCAAGAGTTATTCACAGAAACATGGTTCTGAACTTTGCTGCCAGCCGCGAAAGCGAAAATAACCAAGATCGAGCGTCTAGGATTTACTTGTCAATAGCTCGCCTGGGAAACATCCAGAGAAGTCAAAGACAGTGCTTCTATACTAATTGCCAGGCGCTGAGACGAATGCCGCCAAGATCGAGCGTCTATGACTTACGGTTCAAGAATTAGCCTCAGAAACAGTTGGAAACAGTGCTTCTATACTAATTGCCAGGCGCTGAGACGAATGCCGCCAAGATCGAGCGTCTATGACTTACGGTTCAAGAATTAGCCTCAGAAACAGTGGTTCTGAACATGCTGCCAATAGCTCGCCTGGGAAACATCCAGAGAAGTCCAAGATTGTGTTTTTTAGACTGGCTGCCACGAGCTGAAACGAATGCAGCCAAGAGCGAGAGTCTGTGACTTACGGTTCAAGAGTTATTCACAGAAACATGGTTCTGAACTTTGCTGCCAGCCGCGAAAGCGAAAATAACCAAGATCGAGCGTCTAGGATTTACTTGTCAATAGCTCGCCTGGGAAACATCCAGAGAAGTCAAAGACAGTGCTTCTATACTAATTGCCAGGCGCTGAGACGAATGCCGCCAAGATCTAGCGTCTATGACTTACGGTTCAAGAATTAGCCTCAGAAACAGTGGGAAACAGTGCTTCTATACTAATTGCCAGGCGCTGAGACGAATGCCGCCAAGATCGAGCGTCTATGACTTACGGTTCAAGAATTAGCCTCAGAAACAGTGGTTCTGACCATGCTGCCAATTGCTCGCCTGGGAAACATCCAGAGAAGTCCAAGATAGTGTTTTTAGACGGGCTGCCACGAGCTGAAACGAATGCAGCCAAGAGCGAGCGTCTGTGACTTACGGTTCAAGAGTTATTCACAGAAACATGGTTCTGAACTTTGCTGCCAGCCGCGAAAGCGAAAATAACCAAGATCGAGCGTCTAGGATTTACTTGTCAATAGCTCGCCTGGGAAACATCCAGAGAAGTCAAAGACAGTGCTTCTATACTAATTGCCAGGCGCTGAGACGAATGCCGCCAAGATCTAGCGTCTATGACTTACGGTTCAAGAATTAGCCTCAGAAACAGTGGGAAACAGTGCTTCTATACTAATTGTCAGGCGCTGAGACGAATGCCGCCAAGATCGAGCGTCTATGACTTACGGTTCAAGAATTAGCCTCAGAAACAGTGGTTCTGAACATGCTGCCAATTGCTCGCCTGGGAAACATCCAGAGAAGTCCAAGATAGTGTTTTTTAGACGGGCTGCCGCGAGCTGAAACGAATGCAGCCAAGAGCGAGCGTCTGTGACTTACGGTTCAAGAGTTATTCACAGAAACTTTCTGTGGTTCTGAACTTTGCTGCCAGCCGCGAAAGCGAAAATAACCAAGATCGAGCGTCTAGGATTTACTTGTCAATAGCTCGCCTGGGAAACATCCAGAGAAGTCAAAGACAGTGCTTCTATACTAATTTACTAATTGCCAGGCGCTGAGACGAATGCCGCCAACATCTAGCGTCTATGACTTACGGTTCAAGAATTAGCCTCAGAAACAGTGGGAGACAGTGCTTCTATACTAATTGCCAGGCGCTGAGACGAATGCCGCCAAGCTAGAGCGTCTAAGACTTACGGTTCAAGAATTAGCCTCAGAAACAGTGGTTCTGAACATGCTGCCAATAGCTCGCCTGGGAAACATCCAGAGAAGTCCAAGATAGTGTTTTTTAGACTGGCTGCCACGAGCTGAAACGAATGCAGCCAAGAGCGAGCGTCTGTGACTTACGGTTCAAGAGTTATTCACAGAAACATGGTTCTGAACTTTGCTGCCAGCCGCGAAAGCGAAAATAACCAAGATCGAGCGTCTAGGATTTACTTGTCAATAGCTCGCCTGGGAAACATCCAGAGAAGTCAAAGACAGTGCTTCTATACTAATTGCCAGGCGCTGAGACGAATGCCGCCAAGATCTAGCGTCTATGACTTACGGTTCAAGAATTAGCCTCAGAAACAGTGGGAAACAGTGCTTCTATATTAATTGCCAGGCGCTGAGACGAATGCCGCCAAGCTCGAGCGTCTAAGACTTACGGTTCAAGAATTAGCCTCAGAAACAGTGGTTCTGAACATGCTGCCAATAGCTCGCCTGGGAAACATCCAGAGAAGTCCAAGATAGTGTTTTTAGACTGGCTGCCACGAGCTGAAACGAATGCAGCCAAGAGCGAGCGTCTGTGACTTACGGTTCAAGAGTTATTCACAGAAACATGGTTCTGAACTTTGCTGCCAGCCGCGAAAGCGAAAATAACCAAGATCGAGCGTCTAGGATTTACTTGTCAATAGCTCGCCTGGGAAACATCCAGAGAAGTCAAAGACAGTGCTTCTATACTAATTGCCAGGCGCTGAGACGAATGCCGCCAAGATCTAGCGTCTATGACTTACGGTTCAAGAATTAGCCTCAGAAACAGTGGGAACAGTGCTTCTATACTAATTGCCAGGCGCTGAGACGAATGCCGCCAAGCTCGAGCGTCTAAGACTTACGGTTCAAGAATTAGCCTCAGAAACAGTGGTTCTGAACATGCTGCCAATAGCTCGCCTGGGAAACATCCAGAGAAGTCCAAGATAGTGTTTTTTAGACTGGCTGCCACGAGCTGAAACGAATGCAGCCAAGAGCGAGCGTCTGTGACTTACGGTTCAAGAGTTATTCACAGAAACATGGTTCTGAACTTTGCTGCCAGCCGCGAAAGCGAAAATAACCAAGATCGAGCGTCTAGGATTTACTTGTCAATAGCTCGCCTGGGAAACATCCAGAGAAGTCAAAGACAGTGCTTCTATACTAATTGCCAGCGCCTGAGACGAATGCCGCCAAGATCTAGCGTCTATGACTTACGGTTCAAGAATTAGCCTCAGAAACAGTGGGAAACAGTGCTTCTATACTAATTGCCAGGCGCTGAGACGAATGCCGCCAAGATCGAGCGTCTATGACTTAAGGTTCAAGAATTAGCCTCAGAAACAGTGGGGAAACAGTGCTTCTATATTAATTGCCAGGCGCTGAGACGAATGCCGCCAAGCTCGAGCGTCTAAGGACTTACGGTTCAAGAATTAGCTCAGAAACAGTGGTTCTGAACATGCTGCCAATAGCTCGCCTGGGAAACATCCAGAGAAGTCCAAGATAGTGTTTTTAGACTGGCTGCCACGAGCTGAAACGAATGCAGCCAAGAGCGAGCGTCTGTGACTTACGGTTCAAGAGTTATTCACAGAAACATGGTTCTGAACTTTGCTGCCAGCCGCGAAAGCGAAAATAACCAAGATCGAGCGTCTAGGATTTACTTGTCAATGCTCGGCCTGGGAAACATCCAGAGAAGTCAAAGACAGTGCTTCTATACTAATTGCCAGGCGCTGAGACGAATGCCGCCAAGATCTAGCGTCTATGACTTACGGTTCAAGAATTAGCCTCAGAAACCAGTGGGAAACAGTGCTTCTATACTAATTGCCAGGC